>NW_024962264.1:12800353-12825353 GCF_019238085.1 Lagopus leucura | reverse complement strand
AAAAAGCATACTTATGTTCACTGTGCTAGCACAGAAGCACTTCTTAATTCTAATTGCAAAACTTAACGCAAAAAAAAAAAAAGATTTTGAGAGAGGGAAGAAAAAGAAGACTGCGTATATTGAAATAGAAATTAGATACCTGTCTTGATGTAGAAGGTAGTTTAGAAACAAAATATGCTTCAAGTCTGTAAAATGAGAAGGAACGGATTTTGACAGTGGTGAAAGAGTTATAAATGACAAAGGTACGATATTCTTAAAATCTCTAAAAACAGCATATATGCTATATTTGTAAAGTGTAGATAGCAGAGATAGAACTTGCACTGGTGAAAGACATGGCAGTTTAGTTTTTTTTTTTTTCCTCCAACAGTTTAAAAAAGAAAAATCATATTATCCTTTTTATTTCATTTTCAAATATAAAAAGTGATGTGGCTTTTCCAGTATTTCACTGACAGACAGTCGCTTATTCAAATATCTTTTTTTTTCTTTTTTTCCAATCAGTAAGAGTAAGCAAAGTCTTTGTATATTACAAGGGCTGCTCTGACTGTAATACTTTGTTTTATTTTGTTGGCCTACAACATCAGGATGTTGGTGGTATGGCAACAGAGTCTGAGCCTTCCTGCAAGTATTCCATTACATGTTGTTGCTATGTGACAGATGGCAGCAGAAGGGCAGTCTGACAAAATGGCGGCTGACATGGAAGCGTGTATGAAGCAAAGGGATGTCATTGAAATTCTGCGTGTGGAACAAATTGTACCTGTTGACATTCAGTGATGCTTGCTGGGTGTTGATGGAGACCAAACAGTGGATGTGAACACTGAGGGGTGGGTGGTGTGTTTCAGCAGTGGCAACAGTGGATCACTTCCACTGGTGCAGATATTTAACTGTGGCATGCAGGCTCTTGTCTGTGGCTGGTGAAAATGCATGTCTAATAGTGGTGACTCTGTTGAATAAGAGTGCTTAGTAACTGAGAATTTGCTCTATCGATTGGTGTTATTGCGCTCTTTGTGTTTGGTTGTAGTTTCAGAGTGACCTAGATATAATTTGGACCATGCTGTCCTGTTCTGTCTCTTCAGACTTACCGTGCCTTCATATACTTGAAAATTGTGCTGGGATAATTTTCTTGTGTGTCTGTAGTCTGTACCAGAAATCGTGAATTTTGTTGCTTTAATTAAGGGCAACTCCCTGAGCAAATTAAAATACTTCTGAATGAGGTCTGTTAAGCTGGTATAATTGCATCAACAGCCCGGGCTGTTGCCAGTGTGATTCAGAAATTGCATTTTCTCATACTCTTGACTGATGTGGATTATTAAAGTGCTGTAAGGCATGCAGGCTGGACTGGTCAATAAACAACATGGCAATTTTAAAACGATGGAGGGGGAGGAAGTGCTAAGACCCAAGGAGGTATCTTGACAACCTAGTGAGGATAAGGCTTTCAGAGAAAATAATAAACAGTCCAAGGCCCTGGATCAGTGCAGGTAAAGTAGGTGCTTCTTTTTACTTTATTGGGAGTTGACATTGCTGCTTAATGATTTAGAATGACTACTTGGGAGTTATCTCCCATGTTGCTGTTACTATTTTTTTTTTTTTTTTAACTTCTTCCTTTGTTTAGTTACAGAATTGTTTCAAAATATATAGATCTAGAAAGAAACAGCAGATTACAATAATACAAGTAGTATTTCCTAATCCAGATTTTAAAAAACAGTTTCTCTAACATTTTTTGTGATGTAAAAGTAATCTTCATACTAAAGTACTGTTTGATGTAGGCAAGTTAAGTCCAGTAGTGCAAAGGCCTGAAGTGATCAGTCTGAAAGAAAATAGAAGTTTTGTGCAAAACAGAAGTGAGAGGAATTATTTTATGGTAACGTTTACTTTTCAAAGGATAAACATTATTGTTGAGATTAATAAGAAAAACAGTAATGTGACAGGTATATGAATAGTTGAATGTGTTCTAGAGTTGGCAAAGCTTTTCATATGCTGTGGTGCTGCTTGATTGTGTGTCGCTCTTCATACACTGCAAAAGGTGGTGTTTTCAGAGTTCCATATATATATATATATATGTATTTATATTTCTCAGCCATGCATAACAAATGAAAAATCTTTGGGGCTGTAATCTGATACCTGTTGATAGATAATTTTCATATGAAACTTTAGAAAAATCTGTTTGTTTACTTAAGGGGATAAAGAAAAAGAATTAAATATTTGGATTTTGTCACATAGTTATTTTAGTTCTCCATAGATGGGGTTATTTCCTGCTTCTAACAAAAGTAGAAGAAAAAAAAAAAAAAACAAACAGCAAGAACCTAAAGTATTAAAGAAACAAAGAAATGAAAAATGTTCTCTGATTATTTTATGTACATGTGATTTTCTTTTTTTAATTGCTGAGTTAAAAGCTTGTTACAGTATAGATTCTTATAATGCAGGAGACTACATCAGCAAGTTCTTGCTTCTGAATAGAGCAGTAGGAATCAACTAAAAATACTTGCGAATTTTGTTATTGCAACTAATTATCAGGAAACAAAGAAAGGCAAGAAAATTCACATTAAGAAGTAGAGATTTCTACTGTTTCTATTTGGTGTGAATAATTGTTACGAAGAGGGAAAACTTTTTTTTTTATTTTAAAAAGAATGTTTTCTGATACCTGATCCTTCGGGGGGGTTCAAGTAGTATTTAAAAATAAACATGAATTGTCAGCAGCTCATTTTTTGCCTTAGAACTTATTAAGAAAGTTAGTAATAGTGTAAATTCTTTAAGCCCGAATTAGCAGAAAAGAGGGAATGAAAAAAAGAAAAGCTCCATGAATTGCAAGCAGTTTAATTGGAAGAGTAAACATGAAATCTTCCAAGATTTACCTGCTGCCATTGATTTGTTAATCTAAGTCTATGCCTGCTTTTTAAACACATTTTGATTTTGCTATACAAATACTTAAGCTTTTTATAATTAACATTAGGATTATGGTGTTAGAGCATAGTTCATCTATGCCAACTAATTTTTTTTCTATGGAAAGAAATACTCTAGTTCCTATTTATACCAGTCTGAATCTTCGTTATTCTCTTATTTTTTGTCCTGGTATCTTTACAAAATACAGTAAAAATATGGAGTAGTTAAAGAGAACTCTTGAAAGTATTTAGGTTTCCTTTTCCCCAGGGAGCTGAGCCATTTATATGGGGGTAGGGTATTTAATGCCATCATGGCAGGTTGGCTGCTCTGATTCAAGTTCAGGAAAGAAGTGACTATCTTTTTCCCTTCCAGGGGAAGGGGAAGTAAGTGACTACTAAAACTGGTTTCTGTCTCAAGTAGAGTGCTAGAATGTTTTGCTGACTGAAGACTTTTGGGATTTCCTGCTTGACTACTAAGGGCTGCTTAATGAAATCTAGATTTTTCTATAGCTAGAGTGTAAATTTAGACAGCATCTGTTTAGTTGAAAAATTTAATAAGTAGAGGTAGTTGAATTGTTTAAAACGTCATTAGCTATGTAGCAGAGTCTGCATTTTCTGGCTGTGTAGAGCAGTAATACATAGTACAATACACTTAAATCGGTGTTCTGTTCTCAGCTGGGGAATTGTCAGTACATTCTTTTTAGACAAGCATACTCTTCACGTGTTCTTAGCTGTGTGGTGCTATCTGCCTTATTGTTTACTAAGCTGTGGGCATGTGAATGGCTTTGTGGTAACATGCATTTCCTACCATGTGTGCTTGGTTTCATTTGAGGTTGTCTTTCTGCTTTCTGTTTGTTTGTATAGTTAGTGAAATTTATTTTAAAACATTGTTTTCTTCTGTTAAAATTCCAATGTGTACTGCATCTATTATGAAAATATTGTTTAAAATTAAAACCACGTGTTCACTGACAAATATAGCTTCTGTTCAAGTGGAGAGTGCATCCCTTCCTTCACCTTGCTAAGCCTGAAGAGTGGTTGAAGGTCTTGTGTTCAGGATTACTGATAGGTGTCAATCCGGGAGGTGAAGGTTCTTCATCATGTAAAGACAGTACTTACTGGTTTGTATCTTGAAGCCACTTTTGGTAGTTCTCTGCCTATCCAGATGTAAGCAGAGCAAGGAGGCTCTCGTATGATATTTGGTTTGCCACTTTCTGTGGTGTGACGTAGACAGAAACTACAGTTTAGTTGAAACTAAGAACAAGGGGAAAGCTGGTCCTAACCAGCAAGTACCTGAGTCTTACTGATGGTGTGCTTGTTTTCCTTTGCTTTGCTGGCTTTGCCAGCACTACTGAAAAGATGCTCATTCCTGAACAGCAGAAAATTAACAATAGCTAGTTATTTTTCTCTGAGATCCTAAGCAAAACAAAGTACTCAGCATCATGTTAATTACACAAGCATTTGTGACTGTGCCCCAGTTTAACCACTCCTGATGAAACACAAGTGTGTCTGTACGATACTTGCTGTTTATTTACACCAGCTTATATGTCATGTGTAATCATGTGTTTTCATTAGTTTGACCATCCCTCTACACATGTGTGGTGATTTTAGGTTCTAAAGGAGAGAGCAGGGCAAATATAAACATGGAGAAAGGGCAGATGTTGCCTCTGTTGTCAAGTTGCTGGGTTTTTTTGTTTGCTTGTTTGTTTTGTTTGTTTTTTATTTAAGAAGTATCTAGCTTATTATTTTTAATGCTGTTAAGTGTTTTTCTAATTCCTGCAGCATAACTTTCTAGGAAGAAGCTACACAGGCTGGACCATTTGCTATCTTTCTTTGACTTCTCTGTTTTTTTCCCTGTAGTTCCTACTTCCAACGTGGAGATATGGAGTGCGTTTACTGTTCTTTTAAATCTCAAATGATGGACTCCTTAAAAAAGATACTGCGTGAATTTGAATCCAATACATGCTTTACCATTGCTTTAATGAATTTTTATGGTTTATTGTTAGTTTCAGTAATATAAATACATACTACATTGGAGAACAAGTTGTCTTCTAACAAATCTCTTACGAATCTGTAACTTAAGTCTGAATTTTGATATTTTACAATTAGCTAGGAGTGGACAGTGGCATGCCAACTAATCCATATTACTTTTTGGGTATGTTCTTACTATTAACGACATAAATTGTACAGTATTTCTTTTTCGTAGGGGGATAAGATAGGTAATAATGTGAATACAGATAATAAATAGTACTAACTTAATGACTTGTTAGCAGGTTCGTAGCTGAAATATTAGTTTTTATGTTTCTGTGGACTGATGTTGAATTAAAACAAATTGTTGCATAGATGTGTACTCTATTTTCAAAGAAGGTTGTCCCCATGGTTAAGTGCAAAATCTCTTATTTACTTATTTGGCATGTGACTTAGCCAACTGTTTCTTTAACATGCAGCGTAAGATTGTGTAATACCAACACTTTCTTTTCTTCCATATGCTTATAAACTTAAGTATTTTTTGACACAGGAAGTTGCTTAGTAATATATTCTGTTAACATTTTGGTCTCATTTGGTGAAACGATGTCACTCAAACATGATTATAACTCAGAAATCCCCAAATTTTGGCTTTCTTGATTGCTTAGTGCTTCTTACTTGATTATGGCTCAGAAAATTCTTTTTTTTTCTTTCCTTGAGAAATCTTTTCTTTCAGTATTAAATTTTCTAATGGAATCATAAAGTCAGATTGCCAAAGACCTTAGGAGGTCATCTAGCTGACCCTTGATGCAGAATCAGCTGTGAGATCAGACAAAGCTGCTGAAAAGCCTTTTCTGCTAGGGCCATGAAAGCCTCCAAGAATGGAGCCTGTGCGTTTTTTCTGGATAACCTGTTACACCACCTTATTGCTCTAATAACATTGAGTAGTGTTGGAACTTCTGTTTCAGTTTGTGCCTATTGTTTCCCATTCTGTGACCATACGCTGCTCTAAAAAGCTGAACTCCCTCTTTATGGGAGATGCTTTATGTTCTCCACAAACCCTCTCTTCTCCAGCCTGAGTAAGCCTGCTTTCCTCAGCCAGTCCTAAGGGGGCTAGTGCTCCAGTTAAAACCATCTTGGTGGCTTTCTACTGGGTTCATTGCAGTTCACTGATTTCATCCCTCTTTGGGGAGCACAGGCTATCTAGATGCAATCTAATGAGCGCTCACGAGGTGAGAATAATCATTTCTTATAGTCTGCTGACTGTACTTCACTTAGTACAGCCTGACATGCTGTTGGCGTCCCCAGGGCCTATTTAGCAGAACTGCTCCCCTGCCAGTCAGTCCCAGCAAGGGTTGTTCCTTTCCATGTGCTGGACTCTGCGTTTGTCCTGAATATCATAATGTTCTTGTCAGCTCATTCCCTCCCCTACTTGGGTCCCTTTGAACAGCAGTTGTGCCCTTGAGTATCTCGGTTGGTCCCCCCTGCAGTTTTGGTGTCGTAGGCAAATGAGAGTGCTCTCAGTTGCTTTTCCAGGTCATGGATGTTAAATGGGACCAAGTCCCTAAGGTACTAGTAAGTATTTTGGAAGTTGCTGCTTTCCCAGCTGAAGGCAGCAAACTAAGTTCATCTTTAACTTCAGTGTTTTGTGCAGGTCTGTTATGTGCCATGTATTCATCACAAGAAGATGCAAGTTAATGAGTGTTAGTTCAATGCAAACTGCATCATTACTTACAGCCTCACAGTCTGAGCTCTCCACCTACCTGTTCTTAATGGATTTCTTTATGCTGTTAATGAGAGGTGTGAAATGTGCAGTGGCAGGCTCATTCTCAGGGAATATGTGCTTTCTACTTTGTCAATTAGAATAGCAGGTACATACAAGCAAAAAAGCTAAAAATGAGCTCAGAGCAGAACTCCTCTATTTAAAAATGTTTTTCAGGATACTGAAGGATTTCTTTATTCCAGATACCTGTTTAAGAAAGCATTGCTTTTTCAGTGTGAGGTCAAGACAAGTCTCTGATCGGTATCTGGGAGGAAAGGGGGAATCCATTTTCAAACTTTTTTTTAGAGCTCAATTGTTTTTTTGAGAGAACAATATCTGCAGAGTATCGATCGTCTGTGTCCAGTAGTTAGTCAAAGGCTATCTCCTTTGACTAACCCCTTAGTGTGGTGTCATCCTCCTTCATGTGATAGATTGTTACAATCTCAGCCAGTGTAATTACACACTAGCCAAGTGGGTCATTTATTTCTGTACCTTCACCATTTACCAAAAATCTCCTTTATCTTTGGAAGCCAGCTCTTCCTTTTGCAGTAAAAGCAAAATAACGGCACATAAAACATTAGAGTCTCAAACGAAGGGCTTGAAAAATAACTATAAGACTAACTTCAAAAAACTGTTTTACCTTGTATGAACACCTAGCATACTTTTTATCTATTTTTTTTCCTAGTGTCCTAGAGAACAAAACACACAAACCCAATTCGCTGCTCTTCATGTTTCTGGTAAACACTATTTTTTACTAGTGAATGTTTTAGCTTTTTATTTTATCTTTTAACACTAAATGCTTTCACTTGCATGAGTATACCATCACACCTACCCTCCCCCACGTCAGCTCTTAATTTATGAAGTGTAAAAGCTCCTAGAAGTCCTACTACTTTTTTGCTGATGACAGTGAGTGAAAGTATTAGATATGTCTTTCTGAACACAGTTAACATATAAAGAAAGAAAGTGCCTGGTTTCAACATGCATGAAACTCTACACTGTCTTAAGTGTGTTACTGTATTTTTATGTGTCAGGGAGGAGAGAACCTCTGCAACCATTTCCATTGCATTTCTTCAGGACTGCTTTCAAGAGGAAGATCAGCAGGCTAGTACTTAGTATTTATTTCTGTTTGGGCAGGGCCCTTATTCTTCATGACTTCAGAGTAAAAGGATCTTGACCACGTTACTTTGTTAAGCTCATATGAATGATTTCTCCTTTGGGCCTGGCCTTAAAGCTATGTTAAAGTCAAAGGCTGGGCTAAATGCCACATGCATTAATTTTCCCTAGCTCTGGATGCATGTTAGCTAAACTCTTTCTATTGTTTTTCTACTTTCCTATGTATTGAAACAAAATCAAAGTAATTGTTGGCAAACAGTAAATGAATGTAGAGATGTGTTCTGTTACATTTTTTTCTGTTATAATTTAACACATTTCAACAAATTGGAATCTGAGCTTTATACTCAGGGAAAAAATGTGTAAATTTGAGATTCTTCTATTAATATTAAACTCTCAGGACGTAATATGATTGGCACTTTTGGTTTATATTTATTGCTTTTGGTGTCCCTATATATTTTCAGAACGTGTCAACGTACTAAATCTTTCCTGTCTGATGTGTAAGTCAGCTTATGTATGTTTATATTTGAACCCTATGCTGAGAATGCTTTGTGACCTACAATCTCGTTCTAATCTCAGATGTATGACTTGCATCTCAAACTCAAACGTATTAGTTGTTTTCTTTGTTGTCTTTTTTTTTTTTTTTCTTTTCTTTCTTCTGTAAGGGTATGTGCAAATAGATTTCAAATACCTGAGCTTGTCCTGTAGTTTGACATCTTTTGTAGTTGGCAGCTTTTTGTCATATGCCTTCTACAGAGCTCCATTCAGAGATGGAGAGAAAAATGTTTTTGAATACACAATTTTCAGCCATCTGCAGAAGAAATCAAATGTAAAAGTGAAGATTCTACCTGCTGTTCCCCAAATTAGAATTCAGTAGCAGTAGGCATGTAAATATGTGCAGATAATTACCATTTTATTTCAGACCCTTTTTTTCTTCTTGGACTTCCTATCCTTAATCCAGTTTTGTGCCCCCCCCCCCAAAAAAAAAAAAAAAAAAAAAAATTCTATGTCTGTGTGTAGTGCAGGTTATCTAAGCACCTTCTTGAGAGCAATAACAACAGTAATTTAAAGAGTACGTTGGGAAGGCAGCATGGATGAAAATATGTTAATGGTGACAGGTGTGACTGCTTGTTTATTCAGCACCCCTAATGCTTAGTCTGCTTAGCATATAAAAAAAAGGATGAAATGAAATGTTAGAAGGAAAATGGATTGTCGTAGAAGAACAAAGTGATGTTGCTAGATTAGTGTTTGTTCTCTTCTGTTCAAATTCTGTCTTTAAAGTTTTTAGCCAAATGCTTATAGATCTTTATTTTTAATTCCACAAGGCTGGTTCCAAAACATTATCATTTGCAGGATTAAAGCAGTTGCTGTTACTGCAAAAATAAGAGGTACTGTTATGTGTAGAGAAGAAATGGGAGATGGATAAGGCCCCATTCAACCAAACTCCAAGAGACTGTTATTAATTAATCATATTTAAAGTAATTAGGTCTTGTTTTTGAAAAGATATTTGTTTTATGCTGTTTCTTTTAAGTGGTAGAGAGCGACTGATGCTGAAGAGGGGCTGACAATATTTAGACATGCTTCCAGTGGATTTTTTTCCTCCAGATATGTAAAAAATCTAAACGGGACATTTGACACTCTGCATCTGATCACAGCTTTCTTGAATTGTTTCTGTTGTCTACTTCACAGTTATCATGTTTGTTTCCCAGTTACCACCATCTTGTTTCTCTGCTCTCACTCCACTTCAATACTTAATTTCTCTGCCTTTCCACTTAATGCTTCACTTCTGTTCCAGATGATAGTCTTCCTAGTTTCTGAATGCAGCTCCCTTATATGTTCTGTTACCTTTCCCGGGGGGGCAGTCTGCATGAGTCTTAGGAATTCGTTTGAATGCTTCAAGAAATCTCATACTTAGGTGTAAATTACACTGACAGTGAGCATTACGACACCAACCATACAGCCTTGACAACATTTCATGGTATGAAATGTAAGGCAATTTAATGATGGAGGAACGTGAGACAATTAAGTGATGTTGAAGATGTCTGTAATCAGTGATCAGAGAATGGTTTGGGTTGGAAGGGACCATGAAGATCATCCAATTTCAGCTCCACTGCTGTGGACAATAACACCTTCCTCTCTTTATTTGCTATACTAGTATATATTAGTATATATATATTAGTATATATATTAGTATATTCTGATAACCTTGCAATGGTACAACACTGACACCCACTATTTCTTACAGAACTTGCTCATGTAGTTTAATGAGTGTTATGAGATGTTTTTGCAATATGAAATCATCATGTTGCATTTTTAAGTTGAATTTCAAGTTACATTGTGTACGGTGTTCAGTTATTTATTGTGTCTGTAGTCAGAATACACACTAAGAGTGTGCATTACAGTGCAATAATTAGCATATAATTCTCAACGTTTCAATGAACTTTTGTCATAAAATTTAAGGAGATTTTAATTGCTAGTAATCAGGATTGCATGTTAATAGGCTGTAGATAATTAGGAAACCATTTGCATTTCTCTTCCCACAAATTCTCTTAGTATTTAGATTCTCACTTAATACATAACTTTTTCTCAAGAGGATTGGATAATTCTATTTAGTCACAGTAATAATAGATAGCTATTCTTTTTTTTTAGTTTTTCTTTCCATTCTAATGATTTTGAAAGGGCTATAACTTTTATTAGTCATATTTACGAATACTGGATGCACAATATTTTCCCTCTGACTTCTAATAGGATAGAATAAGCTGTCATTTGTCACAACGGTAGTAACATTAAGGGTAAATTTGCATTCCTCAGTGATAATGGAGATTGTTCTATTTGAATTGCTTCAATTTTTGGGAAAAATATTTAGCAAATTAATATATGCCTGGAAAAACTGTTCCTGATGCTCATGTGAATATAGGGCTAGAAATCTAAGCTATTCGTACGCTTCCTCACATTAGTGATAAACAAAAGAAATGCTTGTCTGTCTTCCATGTTTGAAACAGTTTAAATAGCAGAGAGTCTGTGGTATTGTCACTACTTGATTTATTAAGGTGTTTGGGACCAAGATGTGTTGGAAGAAGTTGTGCATATTCATGAAGCAGAGTAAAGATGTAAAATTGAAATAATTTTAAGGCAGCTATTTGGTGTAAGGCAAATGGATAGATGTGTAATTGTTTTAATGTTCCTGAAGGAAGAAATGTAATAGACCATTTGCACGGTTGGCATTTATAATAGCACCTGAATTGATTAACAGTAGTTGAGGCAGAAGCCACCTCTTGAGGTTTTATATGACATGTTTAAGGAAACTGTAAAAAATTGAACAATCAGAAAATACAATAAATTATTCATGGTAAGAGTGTTCATTTTGCAGTACTTTGTAGTATATTTGGTGAAGTGGTCATAAAAGATAATTCTAATAAGTAACAGTCACAGAAAAATGTGCGAGGGTGAAATCAGTGCTGGAAGTCACTGTGGTAGCTACTGTTAAGCTTTGTATGTCTGTTTTACTATAGGCTGGCTAGAAACTCAAGTGAAAATTAGTGAGCTGATTAACTGGGGGGGGAGGGGGGAGAGGGAAAGGAAATATTGCAGGAAAAATATTGCAAATCTGTAATATTATTGGAAGAGAAATATTACTTTGCTCACTGTTAAGAATTGTAAGGTTGAAGTAAACCAGTATGTGATAGCAGTCAGTGTGTTGTGCTTCATCGTTGTGTGTTGCTCAAGCCAAGCTGGGAGAAAAGGGAATTGAATGATTATTGAAATATTTGAAATATTAGCACTTGGATTTCCATTACTTGAAATTAGAAAATAGGACTTATGAATGGCTGTCATTATGGTGTGTATATAGCTGGTGTGTGCAGTGATTAAAAAAAAAAAAAGAGCATCAAAATGATAAACAAATGGAATCTGATTCCCCTTCCCAAATCCAGTCAATATTTCTACCTATTCTCTGTCAGACACAACTGAAAGTCTGAGCAACGGTTGCTGTAGTCCATTATTAGGATAACTACAGTTTAAATGTTCCTGTATGTGCATGTATCTCATCTTGTCTAATCTGTAAACCCAGACCATGTGTCTGTCTGGTGAGACTTGTAGAAGCAAATAAAACAGAAAGCTATTTGAAGGAGAGATGTTGAGAGTATCTTGTCTGCACTGAAGTAGCTAAGTTTTCAGATTTTCTTCTATTCCCCATTCCATTCTCTATCTCTAACTTTAAGTCACTGAGGTGGTAATTCTTTGTGTAAAAGCATTTCCAGCATAGAGCTGATTGTGATCTGTTTTGTGTCGCATCTGTTATTTGTGTTAGAGAGAAAACTCTAGGAAATGCATTATTACTTAAAGTCAATATAGTAGCATTGTAAGGTGTTCAGCATACTTTATAGTAAAATTGGAATCCACTTAAATGAATTGCCCTGATATTTTTGGTTGCTTTAAAGCATTTACTATAGCAATAAGGAGTTTTTTCTAATGACATAGAATCATTTGTTGTTACTACAGCTGATAGATGAGCTGTGACGTGGGTGGATGTAGCATTTCTAAAGATCACAGTTTCACTGCAAACCCAGAACTGTGGAATCAGTGATAGCTTTAAAATATGCATTTCTTTGTAAACTTAGCATGCAACTTGCAAATTGAGATGTTGGTAATTTGGGTTCATTTCATCACAGTTTTAGAACATCAGTGCATGACAATTTTAAAACAGCAGTGAATTGAGAATTAAAACAGCAGACCCTAAAATACTGTTGCAGGCTGTCACTCACGCACTGGAAAATGTTTTTGGAAGGCTTCCTCATACTTTCTGAGAAACTTACACTGTTTAACATGTTAACAAAGTACTTCTTAGCTTTACTTCAAGTTGGAGGTATTCTTTTTTATAATCCAATTCTGAGAATACAGAAGTAGTCTCAAAGATGTTGTTTTAAAAACATGCTGAGTGTAGCAGCACATGCTTGAGGTGGCTGCACTGTATCAGCCCTGTAAGCATGTGGGCAGGAGCAGGGTTTTGCTGTGTGATTAAACTGAAACATAAAAGCCATGGCACTTGTTGGTGTTACTGGGAACTTTCAGGCTCAACTGTGCTGGCGTTGTTGCGTCTTTGATTTAGAACTGTTTAATAATGCAGTGCAAATGTGACTTCTTCCACCCCCCACGTTTTTTTTTCCTTGTATGTTTTAAAAACATTATTTAATTCTTTTTTTTTTTTTTTTTTTTTTTTTTTTTTTTTCCCTTGGTCAGGTGTTCCTAGTATATGAAAGCCTGAAACTACAACATAGATAAAAGCGAATTGTGCAGTAAACGGCTTTTCTGCTTTTTGTATTGCATTTGAGAGAAGTATATAAAGAGGACTACGAAGTGAAATAATCGGATTTAAAAAAATGTTTTAGAGTAATAATCAAAAGTTTGTCTTATAGCTGCCATTAATTCAGAATTTTTATTATAAAAACTTGTTGGTGGTGTTGGATTTTTTTTGTTGTTTTTTGTTTTTTTTGAAGCTATTGCAAACTGTCCTGAGCAGCTTATATTTCTGGCAATCCTCAAATATTTCCCCTCCCCAGAAGGCAGTGGTTTTATGTGTTTCTTTTTTTTTTTTTGCTAGTGAAAAGTCTGGTGAAAGAGCAGGATTTGCACTTAATTCATCTTCACTAGATGTGTATTCAATATACATGTAAGTTGTAGAATGACTACTGAAATATTTTTCCAAACTATTAAATAATTGTCTCAAACCTTTTGCCTGCATATAACCTTTTACCTATAGGCCTTTGCCTGTCATAGTGTACCTACTAACATGGATGAGACAGTGATTAGAAGAGAGATAATTGAGTCTGTCCAGTCTGCAGTGATTACAGCTGTTGCTGACGTTCTTGTCCTTTGCCCATCGTACCTTTCCCCCGCCAGAGCAGAGGTGGTCTGCTGCATGCCGAGCAGATGTTTCTCCTTTGCATACTTATCTTCTGAGTGCCTTTATATACAGAAATCAGATTGCACTGCTACTGTCACTTTTATCTGATGAGAGGAAATCCCAGACGAATGAAGCTGGTTTTCTTTTCAGGCAGCTAAGCAGCGTTGCTCAGGGGCATGTTCTCTTTCCTTGCTTCTGTTGCTGCTCACTGTAAATGTTTTCTTTCTGGCATGTTTCTTCTTTAATCCCTCTTTCCCTCTTTGACCCATATCCTTAATCCCATTGGGTTTCTTTTGAACTTGGTTATTTCTTAGTCTTCTGGTACATCTGTCTGCTGTAACTATGAATCGTTTGCCAACACCACATTTTCATCATATTCCCTGAATATCTTTTTCCTCCCACAGTATGTATTATAGCACTTGAAGAGGTACAGGGAAGCTTTCTGGGTCTGATCATTCTTCAATTTTCTGACAATGTGTCCTTCTTTACTTCTTCTCTTGTATCTTTTATCTTCTCCTGTTTTTAGTGTTTTCTTTCTGTTTTTTATTTGTTAAGCTTTCTTGTGCAATTAGTCCTTATTTTCCCAACAAGTGAGAAACTATGATGAGAATATTTGAGGTGGTGTAGGCAATATGATTCTGTATGTTATATTCACAGAATATTCATTCAAAATACCTACTTTTGTGTGTCAGAAGTGATTCTTGTCTCTATTGCTGTGTAGCAGGCAAGATTTCTTCTTTGATTTTCCTGATAAATTCTTTAAAAAGTAACAGTTGTTTTCCAAAATTCTTCTATGTGATTAGCAGCCATTTCTTCTTTCTGGTAGCTTCTCTTTTCACTGGAAAGATAGGAGATAGGTAATGTGCATCATATTCTAAGGTTTATAGGCCCTTCTGCTGTTCCATTGGTGGGGAAAGTTTTGATACAGTATATGTGTCTTTATGTCTTAATCTCCTTAGCAAATGTAAACTACTTTCTTGCTGCAGAAATTAATTTCCAATTTTTGGTAGTGTTTTGGATAGTTAACTTACTGAAGAAAGTTAACAGAGCCTGACTAGTGTCCTACTTACTTTTTGTATATATGGCGAGGTTTAATACTTCTCCATGATCATTTCCACAGTCCTAGTACTGCTGCTTATATATTTAAATATTTTTGAATTCTCACTCCTTGATACGTTTCTCCTGTTTTTTTCTCTTAACATGTTAAGCTTAAGCCAAAAATAACTCTGTAGATTTATTTCCTAAAAAATTCCATCACAAAGTATTTGTTCCAGGGTGACTGATTTTCCACTCTATAAAAAGAATTAGAAAACAACTTTATTTCTAGGCATCCAGAAAGTCAGTCTTCACTGGCTAAATTAATTGTATTTTGCTTTTTTTATCCTTCGTTTCTTATTTAGCTCATCTTGCTTGAAGTATACTGAATTTTTAACTGGTGAACAGCAATAGGAAGCATTTAATGTTATAACATAAAGGCCAAAAGTAACAAGTGGACAGAAATTGAGATCTGTAATAATATTTTGGGAAAAAAAACAAAAAAAACAAAAAAAACAAAAAAAAAAAAAACAAAACATGAAACCTAAACCATGAAACATTTGTTTTTTAGGTAGCCTTTGTGTCGGTATCTTTAGTTTTTTGTTTATTCATGTGCCATGAAAAGATACCACAGCATGCTTTAGCAATTTTCTATTATGTAGACAGGATTGTGTCATGCTATTTTTGTGACAGAATTGTCAACAAGCATTGTGGAAGTAAAAACTGTTCTCATTACTGAAAGGTATGGTGTTACTTGAAGTATTTTTCTGAAAATCTAGGACTTGGTATTTTGTAAGATCAACAATGTTAGATGATTTGGGATAGTAATCCTAAAAGAACGGTATGCATTACTTTTGTTCAGTGTTGTAAATAGTGACAGTGTCAAGAAGGATTTCTTTAAATGAATGGAGTTTATACAGGACATGCCATCTATAGTATGACTGAATAAACATTGATTCTAACCTTTATTCATGAAAGACGGTAATCTCAAGCTAATGCCGCACTTAACTCCGTACTTTCAAAATGATTTGCCTGATCTGATAAATTATGCAGTCTTTTATTTTGACCTTGTAACCCTGTAGAGTTTACTCAAACTGACTCTATAGTATTTGCCACATTAGCAGTATAATGGCTGTAACCAGTTCTTGTACTACGATTTATTCTGCAGCAAAAGGTAAACACTGAGCCATGAAAATTTATTGATTCAATTACATGATATACACATAGTGCCATTTGAAAAGTGTTTTAGGGATTAAATCATTACATATCTTCTGTTTGCTCAAAAATCTGGAATATGTAAACTAGGAAGTATTGAGAAATATAAACTTCTGTTTTTACTGTATGGCAGAATGTGCTGTTAGACATCAATCTAGAAGTTGTTTAGGTCAAAGAACAAGCCAGACATTGAACTCTCATGCCTGTATCCATGCCTAAAGTAACTTTTGCCCTCAGTTAATCCTGCAAGCATATTATAATTTACCTTAACCGTGTAAATTATTTTTGCATTCAGATTGTGCCTGGGAGTCCAGGCTTCTCAGTTTCTCTATTTGTACAAAATTGATGACAATGCAAGTTCTTTTCCTTAAACAACAGAAAGCAAGGCTAACAAAAAAGAAGAAATAACAAAGTGCGGATTCAAGCACATTATGATTACATGACATCATTAATTTGTTTCAGATAACTATGCTTTTAAATCCAACATAATGTGTTTTTATCTTGAATTAGAATATCTGATGCCTTTAACAGCTCAAGCTGAAGAGCAGGTTGTTTTTATACAATCTAAAGACAAAATACAAAACCAGTTGTGTTTATTTTTCACAGAATCACAGAATTGTAGGGGTTGGAAGGGACCTCCAGAGATCATCGTGTCCAACCCCCCTGCCAAAGCAGGTTCCCTACAGCAGGTCGCACAGGTAGGCATCCAGGCAGGTCTTGAACATCTCCAGAGAAGGAGACTCCACCACCTCCCTGGGCAGCCTGTTCCAGTGCTCCGTCACCCTCACTGTAAAGAAGTTCCTTCGCACATTTGTGCAGAACTTCCTATGCTGCAGTTTCCGGCCGTTTCCCCTTGTCCTGTCTCTACTCACCACTGAAAAGAGTCCGGCCTCGCCATTCAGCCCCCCACACCTTAGATATTTATAGACCTGGATCAGGTCCCCTCTCAGTCTTCTTTTCTCAAGGCTGAACAGACCCAGTTCACTCAGCCTTTCTTCATAGGGGAGATGCTCCAGGCCCTTCACCATCTTTGTGGCCCTCCGCTGGACTCTTACCAAGAGGTCCCTGTCAAATTTTTCTCTTATTGTAGTGACTAAGTGTTTATATACAAGGCAAATTCTACATAATCAGTTCTAAGTAAGTTACACAGTGGCATAATATTAGAAAATAATATTAAATATAATGAAACAGTCTATTAGACCATGGTCAGAAAGATGTCTTTAAGGATTTAGGGTGCTAGAGCATAAGGAAGTTATTAATTTCTCCCTCCCTGAGATAATATTTGCATTTACTGTAGCTAATGCAAACAGGATAGGTGCTGGGTGTTGCAATATCCAATTTATGCCTGTGCTTTATGCAGACATGGTTTTGGAGGCTTACTCTCATATTTGGAACATGGCTGGGAGAAGGATTAAAAAAAAACTCCCGAAAAGATTGTTTACTTCACAACAGTTAGATGTATTTACAATACGTACGCAGTGCTGACTATTAGATCTGTATCTTAGGACTTCTGATTAGCTTAGGTCTTGCACTGAAGACAGTTTCCTGTTTTGCACTGAAAAAATTTCTTCCCCTGGGTTTGTCCTTGGGGCAGTGTTGGTCTGGGTAAATGATGTTACCATGAATTCAAAGCAGCTCTGGTAGTTGGCTGAAATTTTTTTATGGGGAAGCATGATAACATGAGTGCTTAGAACACTAATATTTCAGGGTTAATTAGGAAACTGAGAGGGGAAAATGAGTGGTATGAAAAGCTCCTGGTGTTTGTTTAGCATATACATTGGCTTCAAATGACCCAGTAGCAGGCAAATAGGAAACTAGTCAGTGACAGCCTGAATTACTGTATTTCTGTGGTACGCTTATTCTACTACTGAAGAGTTTTAGATTTTAAGAGAGGGCTAAAATGCAATGGCAAGAAAAGCAGAAAACAGAGTGTGTGTAAACACATTTACCTATTAGTGGGAGTGGATTTGAAGACGTATAGAAGAGCTCATGACCAGTAGAAGAATGGGGAATGTGAAATGGAGGTAGAAAGCATGGAGGCCTCTGGGGAGGGAGAGCACTGTGGCTGATGAGAGCAATGGCTTTAGAAAAGTGTGAAGTGAAGAATACTTGTATCACATTAAGTACTTAAAGACCTGCCATTGAGGGAAGTGGAGAAAGGAAAATTATTTCTATTTAGGGTTATAATGCTATAATCTTAAAAACATTGAATAAAATTGTTCTAGTTATTTCTACAAAATCTAGATTGGCCATAATTTCCTGAATGATAGCTTGTTTCTATTATTTTCCACCTTTACACTGTCCGAGTGTGTGTTACACATTCAACCGTATTTTGGTCTTGTATATATATTACATTGCGTGTATATAATATTGTGTGTATGTGGAAATAGAAGAAAAACTGTTCAGAACAGAAGCTGTGGAGCAGGATAAACAGCATGAGAACCAAGGACACCTCTAGAAGAAAAAAGAATGTCTCATGGCCCTGATTGGATAAGCACCTGTGTGAATGGTTGAAGGGAGTTTTGTAGAACGCTCTGTTGACATGTGAAGGTGGATGGGAAAGTTGTAGGGGTGGATGGGAAAGCTAGAAAAAGAAAACTTGTGAACGTGTATAAGTGATGTGAGAACTTGTGATAAACGATTCGGATCGTTTACATCTGAATCCATGCATCAGACGCTGCGTGTATATATATATTATTATAAAGTTCTTAATCAGAGGATTTCATGATCTTTTTTTCAGGAGACCCTTGTCTCATTTAGTGCAAAGAGCAACAACCACTAAGCAACTATGCAAAAGTTGTTGGCACTTGGATTGCTGTTGAGCTTCTCCCTGCTATGTTAAAATTGTCTTCTGATTTTAAAGTAACTTTTATTTTGCTTCTAACTGTGAAATAGATCCATGTACTATAATTAATACAAAAGCCCATGAGCTTTTCTGTAGTTCTTTTGTTACAGTATCTGACTTGGCAAATTTTCAGAGCATCTTTTTACGGTTACGTGCAGTTATTCCCAAATTACAGACGGCAGCGCAGGAGAGATTAAGAAGTGGTCTCTGACAGATTTTCAAAACAGTGGTCATTAAATACTTTTCAAGGAGTAAAGCAGCTATTGAGTTTAAATGCTCTGAATTTTCAACAGTCCCCCAGTTTAGAGTCCAGTGTTTCTTATTTGGTCCTGAGAAGCTGAGAAACGATGGTATCAGTGAAGAATGATATGTGAGAAACTTAGTTCAAATGTGATGCGTAGTATCATTTGGTTCTAAAGTACATTGCTCTTCTCTGAAGGCATAGAAGCGTCCTTTTCCAGCCTCCCTCTCCCTTGTGTTTCTTCAGATGTCTGTCAGCAATAAAGAGGGGTTGCCCACCCAGGTAGCAAGGAGAATAGTCTATGTCAGCGAAAGACTGTGTAGATTTAAGGACAAGGGTTGTTACTAGTATATTTATACTGGAGAAGTGAATCATATAATCATAGAACATCAAGGTTGGAAAAGACCTACAAGATCAGCCAGTCCAACCATCCACCTATACCAATAGTTGTAACTAAACCATGTCGCTCAACACAGAGCCTAAAGGTTCCTTGAATACCTCCAGGGTCGGTGACTCCACCCCCACCCTGGGCAGACCATTCCAGCACCTGACCACTCTTCTGGAAAAGTAGCATTTCCTAACGTCCAGCGTGAATCTCCCTTGGCACAACTTGAGGAGGTACCACTGTGTACCATAGTATGAAGTACCACAGTGTAAAGTTAGGCATATAAATAAATCCACACCTTGTGGATCAGCAGTAAAAAAAAAATTGTTATGTGCATTAGAGCAGTGGAAGCCAGTGAACCTCTCTATTGGAAGAATATGGAATTAGATGACAGAAATTGTAAACAGAATGTTTAAAATCAGTACTGAGAATGAAGAGCAGTTAAGATGTTTAACATGGCTATGTAGATGCGACGTGAGAATAGTAGTCAATGTAACTTGATGTTTTGGAGTAGGCATTTCTTTGACTGCACAATATTAAAATATATACTGTATACATCATATGCATTGTTACTTAGGTATTTGTATTAGTGTATTTATTTAGCAGTTTTGATGTAGGTCCTTTAAATACTTAAGAGTTGTGTAAGTCTCTAAATTTAAAACACATTACATACTCTTGTTCTTCATTGGTGCAAAAAAGAGAAGTCTGAAACACTGCTCTCTGAGCACAGCTTGGTTGGCTGGATCTTTCATAGAGTTTGTCATTGATTCCATATGTGTATCTACTGTCTAACCTTCATGGTGAATGGTACCTTTTTATCTTTGGGAAATCTTTAAGCAATTTAACTTTACTCAGCTTATTGTTCAGTATTAAGGAAATAGCATAAGGAAAGTGATTTTAAATACTGTTTTACATAAAACATTGAACGACTTGTTCAGTCTTTGTGTGAATATAGTTCTATATTACTATTAATTCGACATTGTTACTCTTGACTGACAAATTATTATCAGTGTGGTTTAGTCTTGAGATCAAGGAAGAAAATACTAATTTTCTTATAAAGAAAAAGCAAGGAGATAAACATATTTTTGGTACTTCTAGTGTGTGCACATACACATAAGTAACAGGTTAAGGGGGAGAAGTGGTCAAAAATATCACAAGTACTTTATATCATTTTCTTGCAACCTTAGCACTTCGCCATGAACATTATAAATGATTCTCCTTTAGGTACTGACTTGCTTTAGAATGATGTATGAAATAATATGTGTTTTGCATGTCCTGTTTGTAATGAAAAAGGTCATATAGTATCATTTACATAATCTCTAGCCAGAAATGAACTCCAGCAATATCTTCTGTATAACGTATACATTATCTGAGGTTTAAAACTCTCATTATTCATGAAAGTTAATTTTACGGTGGGTGTGAATGATCTATCTTATGGCTGCTTTTTTTGATCATTCTATAAAATAATATGGAGCAAAGCCTGCACAAATAGCAGGAAAACCAGTAAAGAGTGATGCATTTGCTTGACTCTGTGTATACCCGATTGGATCTTGATTGATGGCAATCATTTGTCTTTGTCAAAAAAGGAGAAAAATTCAGACGTTGAAATAAGAGTGCTATCAAACTTTCTACAATGCCAGAAAAATTCTATTAATGTAGCCTGGGAGTATTAACTGTCTCTGCTAGAAAATGATAAAGAATGTTAATTTTTTTTTTGTGAGCATGTTTTAGTGTAAACTGCATTATTTTGTCTATGTGCAAAGACTAAGAGGGTATGCTGCAGATTTATGGCACAGTGGGTTTGGAAGAAAAAAGAGTAAATTGCAAAAAGATACAAAAAGAGAAAAAAAGCCAAATACAAGAGCTTAATCCTTCTGAATATGATTTCTCAACAAAACAATAAAAGTTTAAGTAGCATAGTGTCGTAAAATCCTTAATGCTGCATTCCAGTTGATATTGAAGCTTTGAAGACTAACTTCAAAGGAGGTTGAACAAGAGCAAAAAATAGATATAAAATAAACAAAAAAAAAAAAAAGACAAGCTTGGTTTTAAAAGTCCTTTTGTATGTCTCAAATAGGAATATTGACTCTTTACGTGAATGGGCTTTAGGGCAACTTCCTCATTAATGATAGTTAGAAACACAAAGCGTATGCTGGTGGGTAGTATTGCATTTATGGCAAAAATGTTATTTCATTGTATGATACTGCTAGAAATACAAAAATATTTTTACTTTTTAAATAAATCATTCCATATATACAAAAAAAACAAAAAAAAAAACAAAAAACAAACAACAACAACAACCCAACACATGATGGAGTTATCATGCCATTTGTACCTGTGGGTTTTATTATGCATCTCTTATGACCACTGGTTCTAAATAACATTAAAGTTTGATGACTGAAATAGTATTATTGATATTATGAAAATAGCAAATTGTTTTCATGAGTACTCACTCTGCCTTACTGAGGCAATCATTTTTTGATCCTAAACTTTTAAAGAGTAAAATAAGTATTTATTCCTTTAAAGAATAAAATAAAGTATATTTTCCGATTTCAGTGTTTATTAGTCCATGATGCATCCTTATTCTGAAAGTAATGCCTCCTATTTATTTTTATGCAAACTACAATAGATGCAAAGAACACAATAGCACTGTTTGGTAGAAAAAATTTTCAGCTACAAAACACTCTTTTTCAACATAGTCACTACCATTAGCATTTTCACCAGTGATGTACAAGAGCCTGCATGCTGTGCTCATAAAAATCTGTTCCAGCAGAGATGACCCACTGTCACCACCCACTGCCTCACTGTGCTCACATCCGCTTTTTCATCTCCATAAATATTCAGCAAGCATCAGTGAAAGTCAGTGGGTGCCATTTTTTTCTGCATGGAGGAGTTCAATGGCACGTGTTTGCTAGCAGACTAAAACAGAAGGCATTACTTTCAGAGCAAGCCTTGTATGTAAGTATTTGAGAGATTTTCATTTAAAGAACAGCTGAAAGAAAGGCTTTATCAAAACTGGGAACCAGGAGCTTTTTTTTTTTTTTTTTTTTTTTTTTTTTAATTTAATTTATTTTTGAAACAAATTTTTTTTAAAAAGGGGAACCAGGTTTTTTTTTTTTTTTTTTTTTTTTTTTTTTGTAACTGATGTGCTTTATGGCCCTCATTGTCATTTTGAAGCGTTTGGCAGTTTCTGCAGTATGTGTTCTTGAGCATGTTTTCCAGCGCTGCCTTACTTCATTATGTGTCGGAGCATGTTGGCAAGCTCATGATTAAAACATGAAAAGGCACAGTGTTACCTGTTGTTACCTAAGGAATCTTAACATCATTAAAATGTTGACAGTTCTGGATGGATTCATTTGATAACTTTCATGATGTTGTTGCTACTCCTGCTGAGGATGCTAAGATGCGATTCTAGATTGGAGAGGTATTTATTCTTCTCAGTTTTATGGGGGAAATGATAGGGCAGTTGGGACATTTGTTATGAAAAATGACCTGCGGGATTGAAATCTTCACTGTTTTATTGAGTGATACCAGTACGTGTTAGATATGTGCTCTGCTTCTTATTTCCTCTTCTGAAAAACACGGAGTGAGCACCAAACTAATAACGTAGGACAGCATTAATATTGAGGTCCTGTTTTTAGGTAGCAATAGCATCCTACCTAAAGCATAAAGGAATCAACTTGAATGTTCTGATAAGCCCCACTACTTGCGTGTACTTAATTAGATGGAGAAATATCCTCTCTCATTCTCCTTCCTCTGCCTCTCACTCTGTCTGTATCCTCACTTTATGCTGTTGTCTGCCTGCAGTTTATGTCGCCATTAATACTAATCAGATTTCCCATTGCCTTCCCGAAGTTTTTGTCCTAGACAGACCTGGTTTTATGGCATCCCCATTGTACTCTGCCTTTTTTCCTGCTGATTCCCAACTCTCTTTTCTCTTCTTGATCACTAGTAGATCACGTCAGTGTAATCCCTCCTGGAGGCTTCTCAACTCTCACGTTTTTATCATCAGCGACTTCTATATCTAGATGCTTTCTATATTGCCTCAAGAACAAAGGCACTTTGTCTGTTCCCTATTTGAATGAAATAATTTCTTCCTTTATGCTGCTTACGTTGCAGTGAATGTAGAGAGCGCTGTAGAAAGATAACTGAAATGTATTTGACCCAGTGCATCTCAATCTGTCTAGAGTAATCTCTTCAGAGAAAGTTTGGACTGTTGTTTTTTTTTTTTTTTTTTTATTAAGGTGATATTCTGAAATTTTGCTTAGTTGATCTGTGGAAATATGTGCATTTGTCATGACGTGAACTAAGACTGTTCTCTGTGAGTTTGATGCACACAAAGTCACAGTCTTGGCCTGTGATATGGGAGTATTTGAAAAGGATCATGGAAAGAATGGGCAGCATCTTCAAAGGCATTTTGCTATAGGCAGGCATCTACTGGTTGTATGCAAACAGTGATGGCAAATGTGGCCATCACCATGGCTTCATTCGGCAGCTTTGCGCAGAAATGATGCAATAAATACTTCAGGCACTAGCTTCCATTTCAAAAATTAAAATTGTCCTAACATAGCTAATTTTCAGTTACAAAATTTCGTTCCAAGTGCTTAAAATTTAGTAAGGATAAAGTAATACCTTAAGTTCTTTATTGCAAATCCCATGACGTGTTATAATTTTTCTGTGATAATTGTCAAGCTGTCTCTGTTCTTTCTGGCCCCTTCCCTCACTGAATTTTTTTTTTCTTGGGAAAATACCATCTTGCAGTGATTAGTATCAAAGATTGGTTATTTCTATCATATAGTTTGGTAAGTAATCCGTAGCTATTGCTGTGATTTGCTGCTTTCCCCTATCGCTTCACACATGTATTTCATTTCCAAAGTTTAGCAGTTATTCCCTATAAAGAGGGTGAAAGTCCAGATGAAAGCCATCCCTCTTGTGAAAGCCATATTCTCTATCCCTCTTAGTGACTGGTACAACAAAGTAAATGTTAATGGTGCGTGATACTGAAAATGAATCCTGGTGACCTTGAGAAGCTGTAGCAAAAGATCAGATTTTGAGTCCTTTTACCATTGTTTTCTTTACTGTATTTTTAATTTTTAGTTGAAAAATGTTGTACAAAGTCGCTCTGTGTACGTTCAGTATTTGAAACAATCTAAACTGAAAATCATGAATTGCTTTAAAAAAGCGAACTGATTTGTTCATGATTTTTTATTTTATTTTTCCTATGCCCCTTCAGGGGAAACAGACAAATTCTGTGGTGAAGGTAACAAACTTTGTGAACAAGGTTTCTTGGAAACGTCATATTATGTTACTGTATCAAAATGTTTGAGCTCTTTAATTTTTCTTCTTAAGCTATTGAAATGAGAAATTAGCTTAGTTTAACATGACACATGATTATTTCTAAAGCTGAATAATGGAGAAAGATGTGGCTTTACAGATAATTATACATACAGTTTATGCATGTGGGAAGAAGGTCATATTCAAGGAAGAAAAAATGCATTGTGATGCAGTATACCTAAATTATGCTTCTAAATATATGCATGATTATTTAACAGCAATATGGTCTTAAATAAAAATAATATTCTCTGGAGAATTTACTTAGATCAGGAATTAACAACTCTAATAATAATAATAATAATAATAATAATAATAATAATAATAATAATAATA
>NW_024962264.1:12757790-12800343 GCF_019238085.1 Lagopus leucura | reverse complement strand
TAATAATAATAATAATAATAATAATAATAATAATAATAATAATAATATGGAGAATTGTATGGCACTGAAGAGTTCTGCTCTCTTGTTTACATCCTGGATTTTAAATATGCAATTTATAGTTTTGTTAGGGGCTTCTTTAATACCTTATGGATTGCTTTTTTCAGTTGTTTTTCATAAATGCTAACAGTATTACATACTGTACAGGTACTTCAGTTATACACACAAATGGAATTGTGTAGTCTAGAAACTAAGGTTTCCTCAGGCCTCCTAAAACTCTTCACTTTGTAGCCTAAATGATGTTATTATAAAAGAAATGAGCATGGTCCTAGTGTGCTGTTTTTCACAGTAGTAATTCTTCCACATATCTGTACTCTGACCCTGAGGGTTGGGGCCGCTGATACTTGCGTTTGTTTGAAGTCTGCTTCTCCATTCTGGGTGCGTACTTGTAGGAGAGGCACATTAGAAGGAAGAAGATAGTGGTAGTAGACAAGCCACATAAGGCTCAGTAACTTCCCTGAGCTGGAAGTAGCCAGGAGCTTGCAGAGTATTGAGGGAGAAGTCATAGATGCTCCGTTTATTCTTACCTTAAGCTACTACTGACATTTTTGATGCAGAATTTGAGGGTAGATTTTGGTGAGAAAAGATGCAGCCATTTTGAGGGTCTTGTCCAACAGCTGCCATGACGTCCCTCCTTTGGGAGGGAGGGACAGGCAGCCTCAGACTGTTTGGGGTGCTGCTGCAGTGATGTGGTTGGATGCACTCCAGTGTGTTAACCCACATTGCTCCATTCTCCCCTTCGATAGGGAAATGCCTCAGTCATCTTAAGGTGCTGTGGGATAGGGATTGTTTGCTGCATGGGGCTTTTGTTTCCAGTTGTGAATGACGGCTGTCTACATCCTTCTTCTCCATGACGAGGTGCTGTGTTGAGAAGAATCACTTAATGCTGAGAATACTGTGGTTTTTTCTTTGCTTTTTTTGTTTTTGTTATTTTGTTTTTGTTTTTTTTTTTTACATTTGACTTTAACCCTGGTTGCTCAGAAGGCTGGTAAGTTTGTCCTAAAAGGAAATACAGGAGTAGCTGGCTGGAGAGAGAAAAGTTGGAAACCTTGTCAGGAGAGGTAATAGCATCACTGAAAAAAACATTGCATTGTCTTTTAGCATGTATCTCTACGGATGCTGACAAATCATAGAATCATAGAATCATAGAATCACTAAGGTTGGAAAAGACCTAAAAGATCACCCAGTCCAACCGTTCACCTATTCCCAATAGCTCCTACAAAGGAGCAGGGGCTGGTGTGCTTATTTTAAGTTCACTGAAATGAAGCAGGAAACGTTTCCTGTTTTGTTGCATCTAAGCTCTAACAACCTTTGTTAACAATTCTGTTCCTGAGTGATAGATTAAAATGCTAATGCTGTTAGTTTTGAGTGTAAAGTAAGAATATGTGCTTTTCTGCAACTAACCCTTTAGTAACACTCCTAACATTATTAAGGACGGCTTCTGCACTTGCCTTTCACTAATATAGTTATGGGATAACTGTGATTTTCAGAAAGAACTGGCTACTGGCTTCAGAGTCTTTCTGACCCTTGCCTGTCTGTAGGTCATAACTAGCTTCAGTAGAGTGGGAGATTAAAGCTGCAGGTATTTAGGCAAGGTCAAAATAGAACTCAGAGATCACAAATGAAGTAGTACTTCAGTTATCTAAATGCTGGATGACAGCTGAGCAGAAAAACTGGCTATAGAGTGCCTTTCTACCTTCTTGACATTCACCCTAGATACGTACTTCCATGTTTCCAAACAGAAGTTCACACTTCAACTCCCAATCTTGTGAACACCTGTCTCATCTGTCTGGGCTGTTGTCCCCTAACACTGCTTCTCCACTCTCAGTGGTAGAGCACAGGTGCAGTTTCTTGCCTGGCTTTCATGGGCTCTGTGCCTGCAGAGGCTGCTGCCTGGCAAAGGGCCGCTCCTGGGCAGCATCTTCCCTTGCTGGTGGTGGAACTTAGAGCTTGTCTCTTTGCCATGCGTGCTAACTGCCAACCTTCACTTCATTGACCATGTACAGTGTGACAAGACTCTAACAGAAGATAAGGTTTTCAAGTTAATCTTTCCTTCATTTAAACCTTGGCTGAATACCATGTGCTCTGTGTGGCCTGGAAAATAATAATTTGGTGGTGTGTTTTTATTTTTAGACACCTTTTACAAGACTTGTAAATGAGAAACGTAGTTAGTAAGTTAAACATTTGTAAGGGTTTTCGGTCATGTTCTTGCTTCCTGACCATGCTATGGTATTATGCTAAGTTAGAAAACTTACTCGGTGTGCTCCTAGTGGTCTTGCTGGTTTGTACTTATCGTTTCCTGTCTCTCAGAGCTATACAATGTTTGCAGTTACTTGAAATGTTTCTTACATATGTTCCTGCAATCATCACCCGATGAAGCAATTTCCCAGATTCTTGCCTGCCTGAATTAAAATCCTGAATTAAAGCTTCGACAGGTGTGTGTTAGCCTTGAAATCATGCTGGAATGCTGGTGCTTTTTTTGTTGTTGTTTTTATTTGTTTGCTTTTGAAATTAGGCAAGCTTTGATTTTAATTACATCATGATTCCAGTACAGAGAGTAGGGGAAATACATGGAAGTTTTGAAGTTGGATGGTCTGTGAGATTTTAGCGTCCTAGCCTACAATCTAAACTGATAACTTAACTTTTTCTGAGATACTGTATTAACAGTAGTTAAACATGCAGCGGACTTCAGACCTGTGGCCCGTAGTAAACTTCAAAGCTGAGTGGCAAGTGTGTTCAAATTAATTTGTGATTAAGCAAGAGCTTAAAGGAGGCATTTCCTGTCTCCCAAGATGCGCTCAAATTCTGTCCATGAAATAAATTAAGTATGTGTATCTTGTCATTTAAGGATTCCAGAGACAACTTTCTTCTGTTTATTATTCCAGGTTTAAAAGAACCAACAAAATAAATACCACGTGTAAGCAGGCCAGAGTTGCTTTATCTCACAACTTGGAGAGTATCATTCCAATCACAGGGACCAATATGTTCCTCTTTCCTGAATGGAAAATGTTTTGGCAGGCTGATTTGAAGAACACTGATCTTTAACAGACCTCACATAGGTTTGTTGTGGACTGGAATGCTACAGATTTTGTACCTAAGTCACTTGCTATCTTTTCTGTTCCTCTCTTTCATGTAGGTTGAATTGCACAATTAATGTAGTTACTATATATTATTTTCAACTTAGTTTGGAAAAAAATAGAGAAAATTTTTGGGAAGGATAATATAATTAGTTTAGACTTTTCTGGCATAGGACCCGTAAAAAATAATAATTTGAACTTGCGTTATAAGAGCATACAGCAGAAAAGTAATTGCTGAATTGGAGGAGTGCACTGTTATATTTTTACAAAAGTGAGCGAAGTATCCAGCTGTTAAGAAAGCCATAAAAGAAAAGGATGTAGGTTAGCCACAGCTCTTAAAAGTGCAGATATGTGGGAATGTGATTTCATCCTGTTTCTTCTAGAAGTAATGGCAGTGTAGCTGAGAAGTTTGGGGCCAGTTTATGCTAAGATTTTAAGAAAATGTTTAACTCTGATTCATGTGCTTAATACTTTTGGGTTCAGAACAACTTATAAATGAAACGTTTTGGTGAAAAGTTGGTCTGTGTGTACAGACATGGTGGAGGGTTGTCGTCTGAAATTACAAGCTACTGAAAAGAATTAATCTGAGTTATAATATTTCAGTGCACAGAATCATCGTATGTTCTGTGAGGAATTATTTGCACGCTAAAATATGGATCCTTTCTGTCTGTGTGCTTGTGGTGAAAGCATCAGAGCTGGTAGAAATGGTGAAGGAAGTGGATAAAGCTTTATCTAGTTGCTTTACCATATAAAAATATATCCTCTGACCCATGTTGTTGTGCACTGTTGTTCATTTTTTTAAGGATGGATTGCTAGTTACTACAACCTAAATTTCTGGATTATCAGAAAAAGCCTCAAAAATATAAATGTGTATTCTTTTGGAACACAGAATAGCTATTGTTTGTGGGATCTGAATGAGCTCAAGTTATTTTGAAAAACAAATTAAAACTTGCTGACTACCATGAGGCTTAGGATGTGAGACATCTGGGAAGACCTTTGAGCAGCTGAGCCAAAGCATTTGTTTGCAAATTTGTGATGCGTTCTTTCTTCCATGCCTGAATCATGTTTGAACTAACCTTACTCAGAGCCAACAGAAAGGTTTGATGTTAACTTAGTACTGACAGAGAAATAGTTTTCAGTTAATTTGTGATTGATCTTGATAGAAATACCAGCAGAATTGAACAGCATTGCGAGATGACTTGTCTTGAAAAGTGTAGCTTTATTTTAGTGATGAAAATAAGATCAGTCTAAGATAAGATAGTGGTCACAGTACACATCATTGGTGCTGCATCATGTATTTATGTGGGCCCTGTTTGAAGTATCAGTGTGCACAGGAATGCCAGCACTTCAAAGAATGCTGTCTCCAAAAGGCTGCAGCTGTGAGTAGCCACCAAAGGGTTAATAAAGATCAAAGAAGAGAATACATAAACTCATACATAAACAAAGCTGTTTTAAAACTGGAAGTTAAAAACACCATCACCTAGGACAGTGACACTTAAAGGTGGGCTTGTCTTTATCGTGACATGGTTCTTCATAATCTGTAAAGGACTGAAACATTTATTGTCAATAATTCTTTCTAGTTTGCTTTTAATATGAGAGGTTCAAAGCTTGTCAATGCAGAAGAAAGCCTCTGTGATATCTGAAATTGGCATTGTTCCTTTTCTTTTGTTTTGCACACGCTAGTTAGAGGGGAGTGGATTTGGAGTATAATTCAAAGGACAGAATTTGGTAGGCCTGGGCAGGGAGCTGCGGCTGCATTGTCGTAACGGATGGCTCAGAGATAATATCATGACTATTTACCTTATTAAAGACCTCAAACAGCATTTGTACCAATTTTTAAAATGTAATCTCGGAATTACAGATCTGTGCTCTTTGTACTGTTTTGTTTATATGTGGAAATAATACGAAACATCTAGTAGGACATGCTTCCCTTGCTGACATCTCTCTTTTTTTTTTTGCTTTACGGTGGAAGCACATAAGGTTGTCTTACAACTGTACAGAGGTCCCCAGAGTAACAGTTTTGTGCTCATTCCATGCAAACATTATGCCTGAAGCTCACGCCCTACTTTGCACGGCTGTTTCTTCTGAAAGATGTGCAAAAGAATGGCACGACTTCCTCTCCTGAAAGCACTGGGAAAAAAAAACCACACGCTTTTTGGTAGCACTGAAATACCAGTGAAGGCAAGAGACCTTTTGGAAAATCCTTCCTAGACAGAGTCAAATGTTGTCTTGGAGAAGAGTTAGGAGAAGCAGGTAGACTATGCTAATCTAATAGATTGCATTAATATTATGCATAATCAATATTATATTAGAGAAGTTTTATGCACTGGTCTTGGCCTTTTGCTGTGACCAATTGCTGTCACTACAGCAGTAACTGTGGTAAGGCTTAAGAGCCTGTCCTATGCATGATCTCTTTTGTTTAAGGGATCTGATTACTTTCCATGCGGAAATCTTTCTTCTGAAACTACTGAATATGAATGTCTGTGTAGGAGAAAAATGGAGGTACCGGGAGAAGGCACAGACTCTACCATGTTGCAGTAATATTATATGGTATTTCTTTCTTAGTATTAAATACTTTCTCAATCATAGAATCGTAGAATATTCGGAGTTGGAAGGGACGCACAAGTCGTCTTCTCCTTCATGCCTTTCTTTGCCTTGTTTTTAGTTACGTAGTTGCTGGCTACGCTGCAATGTAAACAGACTACAAATTGTAAAACAGAATGGAAGCATTCAGACTTAATAACCATAGATTGTTACTGTGATTGGGTTTATGGCGGAGCCCCACCAATGTTTGTGTGAATGTGATTTTCTTTCACTGGTTTTGCTGTTGAAGAAAATGTAGGTAATGTAGGCAGTATTTCCAAGGATCTCAGGGCACTTGCCAGGAGTTAATTAATCTTTAATACTCTGAAGTCGATACATTATCAGCAAAGTGCTATAGAATACACGCAGTAAGATAGAGTATAGCTGGCCAAATAATATTTTAGTGGCAACTTACTTAATACTAATGAAAGCTTTTCCTGTGTGCTTTGCTAATGCAGGCAATGCTGTGAATCAGATCCTGTACCTGATTTACTGTAAAGCAGTCTTTTTCATACTGTGTTGCTTAAGTTTTATTCTCTGGTTACGTTTAGTGGATGGCAACAAAGACACTGGTTTGTGGGATTTCTGGATGAGATGCTGGATTTGATGCTGTTGCTGAGAACTTCGTTGTCAGGCTACGTCTTCAGGGCCATGCTTTACCAGAGTGAAGCTCGGTTTTCTGTTTTCTGAAATGTTAGACATTTTTGATCACGTTACAAACTGTCAGTGGTGTTTGTACACAAAAAATTCTTCAGAATCACATCTAAATTTATTAATGCACTATAGAGTAACTTTTTTAAAAAAATACTGTGTTGTGAAAGCTTATTAAAGGAGCAATGAAGGGTTTTGGGAAATGTTTTACTCGATTTCTGAGATTACATTTTATCAAGTCAGATGAATGAAGATATGTTGCACTGTATTTTGAAAGGCAAAATGCAAGAGATTTGAGTTTAGTATTCTAGACATGCAGCTGCATGAAAATGCAGGGGATTTCTGTATTCAAGATAAAGCAGGTACGTTGCATTTGATGCCTTATGGTCTGCTAGCAGTATTCTTTCAAGATTTCTGCAGTTTTTTCTAGAACTTCATCACTTTTATCTGTGTGTTGACAGTTGAATGTGAATACCTATTGCTTTTTTTGGAAAAAAAATTTTACATATCTTGCAGCAAATGTCTGGTTTGAGTTCATGAAGTGTTTCACATGACAGATAAAGCTACCTAGATATAGAGTAAGAAATGTTACTAACCAGAGTTACAATAACCCAGCATTTTTTTTCTTAAAAAATGGGACATTTGTATTTCCCATTCCTCCTTAATTTAGAAGTAGCACCTGATGTTGTGTGTGAGCTATTTGATGAACCATGGCAACCAAAGATTTGAATCACTTAAAACTAGAAGTTTTGGCAGGCATGTGGTTAGAAATAGAGGAAATTTCAGAATGTTTTTTCTCCCAGATTTCTTTCCGAATCTGTAATGTGGCCTCTGATAGATAAGCAGTGTTGCCACTCTGTGTTCGGTTGTCTATGAAACTAATTTACCTCAGAGCTCTGTGTTACCCCTCTGAAATCGGCATTACTGACTGATTGCCCCATGATGGCCTTAGAGGAGAGCCTAAGGATTGATTGGGTTTGCAGATTGACTGACCTGCCTGACTCTACAGTTAGAGTTCCAACGAAAAGTCTCTCACATGGAAATTCACCTCGGTATCTTCATGCGGATTTAGGACATGTGGATGGGGTGCAACACTTGCTGCATGATTACCATCTGTGTTCTCATTCTGTGGCCTGATAACAGCCTTGGCTTCTGAGTGCATCCATGAAATTATTTCTAGCAGTACAAAATTCACATTGGCTGATGTTTTATATCTGCACTTAATGGAAATAACTGCCGTGCACCAGAGCAAGAACTATTTCTCCTTAAAAATTTAATTTTAATCTGCCTCTGCGGGTATTTTCTGTAAAGTTGTGCTACTTTCACCTTTCTCTCATTTTCTGTTTCACTTTTTGCGCTCTTTTTTTTTTTAAATACTTTACTAATATGAAGATCTGCTTGGGTGGTCTTTTGGTGTGCTAGAATCCACTCTTGATTAGCTGTTGGCCCAAATGCAGCCCCAAGACCTCTCTAACTGTTGCTTGTGTAAGTTTACTGTTTCTGTCCTTCTCACCACCTTGCAGAATACTTTTTGTGTCCACATGGTATACTGACTGATTCCTTTCTGTGGACATACAAATAACAGAATATCTTGAAATATACCATGCATAAAACATTACAAGAAGCAGTTCTTCAGCAATAGCGTCATCCTCTCATTGCTCTGTGCTTGTATTGCTTAGATTCAATTTAAGTCTCCTTTAGGATATGAGGACCTCAAGATTATTCTCAGGTCTAAAATACATTTCTTATAATACCAGAATAAAGGTAGCAGGCCATTAGGTTTGCTTTGTTTCCAGTTGGGCTAATCTTTGAAAGTGGTAAAGAAAATAGATTTCCCGATCTTGTTCTTGGAATTAAGATAAGTTGGCATATAAACTTTTTCCCTTTGATGACAGTGAAACATTCTTTTCCTTTCCATTATACGCTCAAAATTCTGTTATAAAGGTTATATTGATCACTTTGTATTTCATCTAATCTGTACAATTTTAACTATCTACTTAGCTAAACGGGAGATGAGAAGAAAGTTTTGTCTCAAATCTGAGCTCACAGCTGGCAGTTTGGAGAACTATTTGAGAAGAAAGCAATGTAATGGTATTTCTATTAGAATAAGACATTTAATATAAAAGTATTGCTTTTATTCATTCAATATTGTTACTAAGGAGCTACCAATTACTGTGTATCATGTTAGTGAGGCCCCTGACAAATCCATGCAAATCATACGATTTATAATTCATAAATCCCCAGTCCCCCGAGGAACGTTGCTCTTGCACTTACACTAATTGAGTACTTATGTTCATTGATCCAGTCCATATAGCACCTTTAGTCCATATGGCAGCCTTTACTGCAGGGCCAAAAGCCTCTGTTGTTAAATCAAACAACAAAATCCCCTTGGTTAACAGCACTAGAGTGTTCTCAAAATCCAGCTACTTGGCCCTTTGCTTCATTATGCTTCTGTCTTTCAGCTAGCAAACTGTAGCCAAGTCAGAGCAGTAATTACGTCTGTCTCCCCCTGGCTGTAGAGGTGTAAAGAGGGCATATTACAGCATTCCTGTTTGGGGATGGGGCTGGAGCAGCCTTTTGGTCATACCTGTGAGTTGTTCTGGTTCATTGGCTTACATTGGTACTCATGCACATTTGTCCCAGTAACTGCTCTTAGACATGGCTCATTTTTAAGAATCAGACAACAGGTGCTTACTTTTGACTGTACAGTTGTTGGTTTTTTGTTTGTTTTTTTTGTTTGTTTGGGTATTTGTCTATATGTAAAGAGAACAATTTTTTGTCCTCATCACAAAGTAGTTGCCAATGGTTATAAATACCCAAATAAGCAGTTGAATAGTTGGTATGTTGTAAAGAGTGAATAGTCATTGCACTGGTGAAGAACAAGGAATCCTATGTAAATTTCGTATGGGAAGGGGAAGTAAAGGTATGGTACTAAAGATGTATTATGTTTCAGGATAGTATTTTGATCATAGTCTCCTATTTTTCTAATAATTTTAACGTAGTATTGTAATTTAGAATAATTTAAATTATTATCCGGAAGGCTGGCAACACTTAATTCTATCAAAACTGTAGAAAGATAGATGAATGACAAATTAATAATTTACCATCTTTGCATAATAGTGTGGCACAGAATACCAGAAGGATTGATGGCAGAAGAGGTTAACAAATTTTAGCAGCTTCCATTAGCTTTTCATTGTCATATGTTTGTGGTGCTGACTGAAATAAGCTTTGTAGGAGATCTCAGTCTAGGGAACTAATTACTTGTGCCGATTGCCATACTGATGAATAGACCCTCATTGTATCATTCCCCTGAAGACGAGGAGCAGTCTGTGATTCACGACTGCATCCTGGCTGATATTTGATAATAATTTTAACAGATAAATGTAGGTAGGCAGAATGATGAAGTGCCTATCCATGCTCTCCGACTATCAAAGGCATGCACATAGCCAGCTGCGTTCTGCCTTTTCTCTATAATCGCTAAAGGAGAATTTTAAGTTATTAATCGAGCTTTGAATCTTCCTGTGTTTTATGCTGCTTTGTTTGGTTAATTATTCCAAAACCACTAGATTTTATAACCAAAGCATTCAAATTGTAGTATGATTGTAACGCACAAAGTGCAAATATAAGATGTTGAGATAATTGTTGCAAATACTTGAGTATTTTTCTGAAACCAGGAAATCAGGATGATGAAGAATAGCACTGCCTTTTCATTGATGTTAGAAAAAAAGCACAAATTTAACAAAGCTGGATACAGGGATAGACTTTTTTTTTTTCTTAATAGGATTATTTTGTCAGCTATTTAGTATCTAGGAATTGTTTAAAAGGAAGGCTGTGCAAATGGTTGTGGCTTTTGTTACTGTGTGTGTTTGAAACTGGGTGTACGTTAAATAAAACTAATTTCTGCCTTGAGATCTCAAAACTAGGAATATAGATATCAGGTATTTTTAACATTGGGATCTGTGAATTAGTTATGGCTATTCATTTGTCAGTGTTGACAGCTGTACTTTCTATTAGCTCCTGGACCAGAGGTGGAATGTATACGTACATTGCCAGTTACTGTTTTAGTACTAGTAATGTTAACAAACAAAGCCAGTATTTTATAACTTGAGCATACAGGTTTTCAGGCTATAAACCTATCATGCCTATTCTGTGTGTCAGGCATTTTTTGTTTGTTTATTTTGCTATTCCTGAAATCGTGGGGTTTTCTTGGTATCTTTTCAAGGCTAAAATATTGTTTTACAGTGGTGTTCAGTCATGATCATCTAACGAGATAGTAACTGGCACTTATATATGGCCATATTAAAAAGACCTACATATATTTGGAGCGTACAATGGAATATAATGAATTTGATATAACCTTTTCTAAACGTAATTTTTTAAAGGTATGCCTTCAATATAGCAATTATTACACATCATAACATGTAGTTTTTAATTAAATGTAAAAACACAACTACATAAAGCTGAAATCCAATCTGATTTGCTTGGAAATAGATTGCTATTTCACTCTTCGGGAATGGTTTATTTAAAAACAGTAAATGGAAAAGAAATGCATTTTCTTGTGTTGTTCTAAGCCTCAGGGGCTAAATGTAATGAATATTTTAAGAGATTATTTTAATTAAATTCCTGCACATCTAAACAGAGTAATATTTTATTATCACATACATAACCATGTAACTGAGGTATTCATTAAAGTTAACACTTTCTGGACCAAGAATTCATGGTATGATTTACTGACCTTGTGCAAAAAGGCACAAATTAGGAAGAAAAATGAAGGGGGACAGACTTTGATTAATATAGGTAATGCTATACCATATTTATAATAGCCTTTTCCCTATTCTGGTTTATAAATGCAGTCACTGAGAAAGGTGCCCTGCTGAGGCTGAAATGAGGCTGAAATCGGAGCACATGCCACTAGAGTGTGGGGAAACTGATCACACTGTCAGCAATTCATTTCAAAATGATGTATTTAGTGCTCATTTCACCTTCCAAGAAAAAAGGGAAAGGAGTTCCTTAGACTGGAAGGTGATATTGTTATTTTCAAGGACATACCTAAGTAAAAGATTGCAGAAAGGGGGGAGGTTAAAAAAGAAGAAAAAAAAAAAAGGCAGCGCAAACAAGGAGAGCTTTATGCAGAAATTCAGTGCTACCATGCTGTTTGATAATTGCTAACATATGTGGCTCCTCTGTTTCATTGTAGTCGTCCTCGTGAGTTCTGGCGCCTTGACTACTGGGAAGATGACTTGCGGCGCCGGCGACGATTTGTGCGTAACCCCCTCGGATCGACACATCCTGAAGCGACACTAAAAGCAGCCGGAGAACATGGTCAGTGTAAAAACTGCTTCTCACCAATAGCAGCAGGTTACAGTACGTGAAGCGAGGGTTAGACCTTCCTTCCTAGAAGGTGCTATAAAATTGTCCCAGACCCAAAAGGTTTGTCACCGCGTTTCGGACGTGGTCCGTGCACAGAAGGCCTGACCGTTGCTTATTATAAGCAATGCTGGTATTTGTTAAGCAGCCTTATTACATATTAGCTGAGAGATAGCTTGTTGTGCGTGCTCTGCACAGTGATTACAAATACAGTTCTTACGAAGTACAACAAAAGTGTCATTTTGCCATTAATTCTTGGACACACATTCTTGTGGTAAATTACCTGTTTATGACTTAGTAACTTGAAAAGATAATAGTCAGAGATTCACAGCAATTATTTCACTTAGCCCTAGCATGTATCTGCCTATCCTTACAGATAGATGAAAACAAAAATAACACTTACAGAGCTGAACTTTAGTCAGACCTTGTGTGTGTTTAAGTCCTCAAGGATTTCTGTAAGAATTTGATATGGAAGAAATAGTTAGAAATGCCAGAACATAAAGTACTGTTCAAGCAGTAAATGGTACTGATGACTCCTACCTGGCGATTTTCAAAGCAGATCACATTTTTAACAGGTTTTTTTTTTTTTTCCACTCTTTTATTTTTGGGGATCACTCAGCTACGTGCTGTTATCTGTTCTATAGGAGTGCATTTACAAAATGAACCCAACACTTGCTTTCGGAACTCTAACAAACCAGAAGATAAAAATCCACAGCTAGTGAACTTTGGGTTTTAGTCTGGAATGTTTGTCTATGTGATCTAATGGATTTTATAATTGATTATATTCAGAAATAATTTGATTACAATTAAAACAATACCCTTTCCTCCTTGAATTCACATAACTAATTAGAATCATTAAATGTAGGTATTATTTTTCTTTTTTAGTCTATGGATTACAGCATATGTGTGCATACACACGCATATTACATGTGGAGATATTCACTTCGTGCTAATTTAACATTATTAAGACTGTTGTATGGACATAGAAGAACATTGCTGTCATAAAGTTAGTTTCTATCAGGCATCTTAACCTCTTGCACTCAGCCTTAAAAAGCCATTTCTGGAAGAAAATGTCTACAATATGTCAGCTGATATAATGCCAAATGTGACATCAGTCCTTTAAAATAAATGACCATACAGAGAATAGTCAATAAAGTGATCTAAAAGCAATGTTCATAGAGACCTACATCATTCTCTATAGAAAGAGGAACAAGATGTAGAATTAATTAACCCACTTTTTGCTTTGGGGCTTGTTGTTGTTAATACTGTTTGTTGTTTCTATGCCGTGGACTTTAATGACACAAGATTTCTTTCTGTTTAATGCCACTGGATAAAGAACTGCCCCCTTTCAAAATTGTGTAGCTTAGATTAAATTGGTCTTGACACATTTTGAAGTATTCTCCTCATGTGTTCCTGTTTAATATTTATATTGCTTAACAAAACATTGAAAAATAGCATTTATTTTTACTGCAAAATATTTACAGCTCCTACCTGTATTTGTGTAACTTATTTTTTCATAGGAATGAAACATAAGTGCACACTATAGAATTATTCATCTTTCACAGTGAAATGATATTTTCATTAATCCATGCCATTGTTTCAAGGGTTACTGCTCGTACTTGGTTTGTAATTGACAGGAGTACAATTTTTGTCAATACAAAAGAAAGCTGAATAGAGGTAGCCCTGTCTGATAAAGCATAGCTGATAGCTAACCATAGTAATTGAAATAGGACTAATTTTTTTCTGTCATTCCTTCTATTCAGCATTTAACATCCATTGCAGTGTTCAGTTGTATTTAATTTCTTGATGTTATTTTATTCTGAATTTAATTGCATAATACCCTAGTTGACTGTTGTCATTCTGTTTACTTATATATATCCAGTGAATTTTCTAGTTTACCTTATTTATGTGATTTCTGAAAGTACAGCTAATGGCTGCCTGAGTGTAGATAGGCATGCAGTGCTCCTGTTCTTGGACTCTCAACTGGCAAGGTGTAAAATGACCGAAGTACAAACTGAAGTTCAACTAGAAGCTACGTATAATACATACAATGCAAATACAGAAGTGGTTTTGCTGTTGGTGGTGGTGCGTGTGTGTGTCAGCCAAAGGATACAGTTGTCATAAGGGTCAGCCTAAGTAATCACTTGATCTATTTGTTTCTAAAATGTGCTTATAATTTTTTAGTGTTAACTAATTCCAGGTCAGAAAGTAGCATTGTTTGGGTATTTTCATAACCAGATTTTCAGACCCTGGTTCCAGGATGTGACTATCCTTAGAATTTGCTGTAGGGTTTTCCTTTATGTTTTATAATTACTTATCAATAATTTATCATTAATTATTCTATTTGAATTAATTTTACGTGTCTCTAAAGAAAAAGCATTCTAAAATGATGGATCAGAAGTGCCCTACTGCCTATTTAGGCTTTTCTACAAGGAAAACAGAACAAAACTAAAACTGAAATTGGACATAGGGGATCTTGCCGAAAGGGAAAATAATGCATAAATAATGGAAAAGTGTTGTTGCATGATTGGTAGCGTGGATTTTAGTACACTGGTAAGTACACATTAGCAACTGCTGGGTGTCTTGCAAATCAAATCAGACGTATTCCCTGTCCCAGAGAGCTCACAGTCATGCAAAGATCACAATTTTCAACTGTGAAAAAGCTTCAGAAACAATCAGAAGCCTAGATATTGTTCAGTAAAACCTACAGAGAACAACAACAATCAGCTCTGTTGCAGCCTCGTTGTGCATCGTAGTAGCAAGAACCAATCTTTTCCAGGGATTGATTTGATTTGAAGGAGAGCCTCTGGTGCAGAGGTGGCAGAATAAATACCTGAAGACTGATGTTCTCTGTTCAGACAATCAATACCAACCCCATGACTATACTTCTGGCTACCTTCTAGTTAAAAACAAATTTTTTAATTCTGACAATTTAATTGCCATTCCCAAGTTCACATTAACTTGCCTGGGGGAAGGAAAGGCTTTAGGTAATTTTTCAAAGGAAAAAAAAATCTTTCCCAAATGGGTATTTATAAAAGTCAGTCTAGCAGTGTACCTGGGGGTAGCGGAAAGAGATGTGAGGATGGTTTGGGATGGAAAGAGTTAGCTTTCCTCTGTTTCGTCTTTCCATTTAATGTTCAGAATAAAACCAAAATAGTTATAAATGATACAATTTATAAAGTGTGAAAGTCAGAATTCTATTCCTGGAAGGTAACATTGTGTGAAAAATGAGTAATCGAAGCCTCCTAGCTGGAGCCTGACCCTTCTCCAGTACATGCTTTTGCAGGATAATCTTTATCTGCTTGAAAATACAGTATCTGGCTTCTTAACAGGCAATTTTGTCTCTTTATTTTAATTCATATTTCTTAAGAACTGGCGGGGGTGGAGAGCAGTTGTGTTGCAGATCAGAGCATTGTGACTGAAAGTGCGAAGCACTGATTGTGTACAATATTGAACTTGAGTGGTCAGTTGTCTTTGCCTCAGCTCAAGGGATGGTAAAGAAGTCTGAAAAATATTATTTTAACAATCTGATGGGAAAGTGATTGTTTTTCTTAATTTTGTCTTAAAAAAATAAATGACTTAGGGTAGCTTCCAGGAGGCCATTTTTTTTTTTTTTTTTTCTGATAAAACAAAGTGAGAGGAATTTTTTTAATGCATCTTTTCCTGTAATTGATTTTCCTGATATATTTGTCAGACATTCTGTAGGGTGCTTCCTGATACTTCGTTTTTTTTTTGTTTTTTTTTTTTTTAACATCTTTTAAAAATTGTGTTTCTTCTTTAAGTTGTAGCCAAATAATTCTGAATAACTTGTCCTTCTGTGAATGTCGGGAGCTGGATGATTTTTTTTTTACCCCCAAGTATTCCAGAGATAGAGCTGGAACGAATCAAGCTCTGTCAGATATATTTGCAAAAATTTCCTTGAGAGTGGGCCTTCCCAGTCTGTTTGGGAAAGACTGTGTGGAAGTGCAGTAGTGAAATGTAGTGAAGGAATGAGTGTGCCAGGTAAACACGCTGCCAGCACAACATAGGCTGTACCTTTTGGTCTTGCTTTTGAAAACAGGCAATCAAATGAGTGGAGGTCTGCAGGGCTGGAGCCAGGAGGTGTAGTGATGCCAGGCAGGGGTGGGTCTGGCAGAAAGCAGCCTGCCCTAGCAGATGTCTGAGCAGGGTTTGGGACCTGGGCTGTGGCATCACCCCTGCACATGTGTGGGTAGTGAATGTGTCGCATGATAACTAAACATGTTGCGTGGTGGCATGCATCTCTATTTGGTAAATACAGAAAGAATTGGACTGTGACTTGTGGAATACATTCATCTGCAAAGCATAGGTGAATCAATGTGAATTGTATTCCATTTCTGCACAGGTACTCACGTGCCCCTGTACCTGGGGGCTGTAGGCGCAGTGCTTTATTCAGCCCAGTGCAGAACAAGCAGACCTGGACTCATTGTGCTGCCTGGCAGCAGTCTTGAAAAAGGCAGTTCTGCAATGTGTGTGTGTTTGAATCACTGTAAGATAGTTTGGGAAAGAAATATCTGGTGAGGGAAGGTAAGGCAGGAGGTTTGCATTTATGTTGCTTGATCCTCTTTGGTTGAAAGCTGCCATACTGATTTTACTTTTTCTTAATGGTAGGATGACAGGACGTGTCACAAGTTGTGCTGAGTTTAGAGCTATTAACCTTAGGACTTTCAGTCTTAAGTGAGAATAGGTAGAAAGCAAGTTTGAAATAGCGTCTTAGGGTGAGGGAGGCCAAAATGTTTGAATGGGTGTCTGAAATAACACATGTCCTTGGCCAGCATTAAAAAGAAAAAAAAAAGAAAAAAGAAAAGCAAACCGATTCTCCTCTATTTTATCCACGGAATGGTTTTGTTCTATTTTACTTTTTTGATCTTCAGCAGAAAGCTGCTGGGCTGTGGAGTGCCAGTGCATGTGGTGTGTGTTAGTACTCTGTCGGTAATTTTACTGCTGCTAACTTCAAATCCTCCAGGGGGAGTTAATTACAGGAAAACCCTTCTAACCATCAGCTGCATATTTCCATGACAAGAAGGGCTTCAGCTCACACTGAACAATTCCAGAATCGGAGTTATCATTATTTACATGGGTATGCTGTAGGAGAAAGTAAAACTTGGGTTTGTACGATGCTGTTAGGGCTTTTTGACAATTCACTTTTTGCTTATTGCTTACGTATAAGTGGCAGTGATAGCTTGGGGAGAAATTGTCCTGCAGAATTGGAAGCCTATTCTGTGTGGCAGTATGGCAAGATGAACCTCTTTTGTTTCTTTCTCTCTTTTTTATTTTTTTATTTTTTATTATTATTATTATCTACAGCAAGCACAGGGCATTTGTTAGGATATTTTAGAGGTTTTTTTTTTAATGTATTTTTATTTTGTTATTTTTCACTTAATTGCAAAGTCTATTACTCGCAATTTATGTGCGTATATGTAGTTAATTTAAGCTGTATAACTCGCCACTGGGGACTTGCCTCCTGCTGGAAGTGTTTGCACGGTAACATTTTGGTTTCAAATGAGTAGCACAACTCCCGTCCTGCATGGCAGCGCTCCGAGGCAGCACTTTGTAATGTGTTGCAGCGAGTTGCTCGTGGTGCAGGGTTTTCACAGGCGCAGTGCCACGGGCATTCTCAATATATTTAAGAAATAGTGTGCTCATTTTAAACTGCAGGGAGAGAAGGGAGGGAGAAAAAGTGTCTTGTTCTTGTTGTTTGTTTGTTTTTGCCTTTCCCACAGTAAGTGCTAGCTTCGGTATAGTGAGCTCTGGTGTCTTTTTTTTTTTGCTGGTTGGTTGGTTTTGTTTTGCTGCAGCTCTGAGCTCGTAAGCTAAGCAAAACCTCCGCGAGGCCCACGCCGTGGAGATGCAGCCGCTCCCGGCGCGCCTCCGTGGTTCTGCGGGGCCCCGGCTCCGCCCGAAGCGCGCGGCGGCGGTGGCACGAGCTGCCCGCTCCCGCCTGCCTCGCGGCGCCGCCGGCACACGCAGGTTCCCGCCGACGGTGCCCGCTCCTCCTGAGGGCAGGTGCACGCGGCCGTCCTCCTCGGCCTCCCGCCGGGGAAGCGAGGAGAGCCGTCCCGCCGCCTCCCCCGGTGCCCTCCCGGAGCGTGCGGGGAAGCGGCGCCGCTCGCCGCCGCCGCCGAGACGGAGCGGGGCTCGGAGTCTGACCGGCAGCCGCGAGGAAGAGCCGCTTGTAGGTGCCCCTGCGCTGCCTTCAACGCTTGCGGCGCAGTTAGCCGCTGAGGAGAGCTGCGGGTAATTTTGAGCAGGCTTAATAGGATTAAAACTAGTTGTGTCCTAACATTAAGGGATTAAGGCAGCTACTTCCCACAGGTTGTCCCAAACTGCGTTTTCTTTTCTGAACTTGCATTTTTGTACAAAAAACCACAGCGCCGTACTGCTTTGTCTCTGAGAGCTGACAGAGCGCTGTGCCTTTCTCGTTGCAGCTCCCGATGAAGATATACTTGTTAAGGGAAAGCAGTCTATCAAGAGCCAAGCCTTAGGAAATCAGAACTCAGAAAGTGAGATTCTCTTGGAAGGCGACGATGATATCACGTCATTCATTGAGGAGAGAGAAGTGGAGAACCTAACAGGTAACTGCAGCTATCTGGTTTCTGCTCAGCCTCCTTAATGCTTAAGTTCTCTTCTCAGCAGCTCTGCAGCGAATAGTACTTTGCCATGCACACCCATACGTTCTTCCTGTCCATAAATGAATCATTAACATCATTTTTCTGTACACATCTGATGCTGGGGATTTACTTGAGGAGAGCTGTGCATTTTCTTTCTCCGATTTTTATAGCCATCTGCCTTGCAGAGCAGATGCCTGTGTTCTAGGAAACCTTCTTTAGAAAAAGCAGCTCTACTCAGCCAAGAGCTTCTTTTATTTTTGACCTTGTTACACTCCTCAAAACATAAGGCCCTGTGGGCAATTAGGCAAGTGTTAGGCAAGTTTGTAATTAAAGGCTTTGGAGAGCTTCTATTCCCCCCCCCCTCGTTTGTACAATTTCAAATATGAATTATTCACTCGCATTTGAAGGATCTACACAATCACTGGATTTAACTCCTTTAAGTCCCTGGTCATCCCCCCAGATTGAGTCCCTTCTCCACCGTACCCGTATTTGACTTCACTTTTCCTGGAAGAAAAATTAAAACAGTACTTCAGTTCCTTGAGCTTGATGAATTTGACCAACTTTCGTGCAGCCTTTGCTGATGTTGCAATCCAAGTGGAAGGAGTCCATTCTGTACAGTTCAGAATGTAAACAGTAACTTCCTAGGTTTGGGGACTGGGGGGTTACAGAGTGTCTTCATTGTTATTTGAGGGGCATGGGACTACTCAACTATACAAATTTATCTCTGTTCTTCTTTCTCAGCTGGTATCCCTTGCTCATTTTCTTTAGAGAAAAATGTTTCTTGGATAATTTCCTGAAAATCCGATATGATGAGCTTACATTCTGATAGTTTAATGAAATGATTGGAAGTGATTATTGTCAATTTGCTCATCCCTTGTCTGAACTGCTTTCCACTCTTTTTAATATTTAAAAGCAGATATAAAAACACAGCATAATAATAGTAAAAGAAACCAGTTGGGGTAGGAACGTGAAGTAAAAGAAAGAAGCAGGAGAATAATAGCCTTTAATGTATGTGAATCTCTTTTTCCTTCCTTTCTACCATGAGCTTTCTTCTCAACAGCTTTCTCTGTTTCCTTCTCTTTTATTATATATTCATTGCTTCTAGTAATACATTCATACAGTAATAGAGGTGAAAGGGGAGTTTAATTATATAATCTTGACAATGGCAATAGGATTAAGAAGTAATCCTCACTAATAAAGTGGTGTGGGTTAGAAATGAAGTGGAAATTGTCAGGGGTCTTCTGCAGGACCTGGGCTGCCCCAGCTTCTGCAGCTGTCTGCTTGCCCTGTAATTGAATGTCTGAGGGTGATTGAAAAAATGTTATTTCTCCTCTGGATTACATGCTAATGTACAGAGGGCAAAGGGAGACAGCAAAAGAACACATAGCTGCTTATTTCATCCATTTGTGGGGGTGAGCTTTGGGAAATCATGGCAGTTCTGCAGCTATCTCATGCCCATCTGCAAACACAATGTATTTGTACATTGGGAATAGAGGGCAAAGCTGCTCTGATCTCAGCAGAGCATCTCTTCTTTTGTCCTAGTGGCACACATTGAGATTGATGCGAGATTAAGGACCATCACCCTCCTAACAATTGACGGAAATGACAGTTCATCTGAATTTTTTGTCAGTAATTCTCACGTTGATTACCTGAATGTGTGTACCTCATTTTTAGATGCTTTATTAAAACAAAATCGTCCGTGTCACTTTCTTATCTTCACCTGCTTTATAAAAGCCAGATAATACTGCAACCGAGAACCTTCATTTCCTTACCTCATAATCAGCTAAATGACAAACCTAACTTATTTTCTTTCTGCATGTGTTAGTTTATATAATAGCTCCTGTATTGTCAGATCTGTGCCTAACCTATTGTTTTCAGTGGTCGTCTGATTTGTCCCTATGATAAGCCCTGTGGAGATGTGATCATTCCAATAAAAATTCATTCAGTTAGAAACCAACCCTCCAGCTGTTTACTCCCATAGTCCCCGAGCTACACTAATGCTGTACGGAATCCTTGAAAAATATTTAATGTGAAATCAAAAGCATCTTTAAAACATTTTACTGTAGGCTCTGTAAGGCTGTGTAACTTTGACGATAGATTTCTGTCATCCATGAGGGAGCACTTCACAATCAGACAATTTTGAGCCTCGACTGCTTTCTTCATCTTTGTAGAAAGCTATGGAAACTCTGCAGTAGCTACAGAACACATCTGACAGTAAAATTTCAAGTGTTGGTGTGTGCACTCCCTGTATTGCATACAACAGAAGGAATGCAACCGCCAAAGTTTCTCAAAAAGAAAATGTCTGAGTGAAAACCGTGTCTTGCCATGCTAAAGGCAGCTCTGGCATCTATAATATATGCATCAGTTTGCAATTGTAGCAGCTTCAACTTTGCGCAGAACAGGGAAACTGTAAATCTATTACATATGTTCCCTTCTGGGATAAAAAGATTCTTGGTTTTTAAGGAAGGGCTATGATCTTTGTTTTATTTATTTTCATATTCCGGGTTTGAAAAACAAGTGATGGTGACAGTGTTTGGTGTTTGTACTCTTTGGCAGGTCCAGTTGCCCTGAGCGCGCCAGCTCAGCTGGTGGCACCCTCGGTGGTGGTGAAAGGCACTCTGTCCATTACTCTTTCCGAGCTCTACTTCGAGGTGGATGAAGAAGATCCCAGTTTTAAGAAAATCGACCCGAAGGTAAGAGATCATTGACCCTGAGCTCTGAGAGATGATGACAAATTACCCGAGCCCTTTAATTCTTCATTCTACTCCCTTTACCTCTGTTGGCCCTCAGTGCTCCTGCTTTAGGAAGTTTGCGACTGACCATATATGTTAGCAAACTTCTCCTGAGCGACACCTCCTCTCCTCCCTATTCTCCCCCTCCCACAATTCAACCCTACTTGAATGTTAATTAGCTTGCTGCGAATAAAGCTCCAGGGAGGCATCTGAAATAAAGACATCTTGAATCGCAGGCCTGTGTGAACACAGGAAAGTCCAGCCAGCCCGTTAGCCCAAACGCTTCGCTTTACTTTCCTCTTTTCACATAACGCCAGCATAACATCGTGCTTAACCCCCCGTGCTCTTAAGTTTTCAGTGGTTCAGCATTGTATCATTATATAACAGATTTTACAGGGCCTGTTACTATTTATGGTGCCTAAGCAGAAAACTTAATTGCCCTCTTAAAAGTACGTTCTGGAACTGACTTGTTAATTTTCACAAGCTTTACTTGCTCTGAGCTACTTGATGTTGGGAGTTTGTTTAGAAAGAGAAACCTTTCAGTAAAATTGCAATTTCGGGGGCAGTATATTCTGACATAATAAGGTCTATGCAGCCTCGCAGCAGCGTTTGAAAAGCGCGGCATGTTACTAGCAGATATTCTCGTATTCACATTAAGCATGTTGATGTCTGCTGGTCTTTAAAATATCTGCTTATTATTAAGCATGGTGGTAATTTCTTGGTGAAGGGAAGAAAGTCACCGGAAGACATAGTGGGTTTGTGCTGATCTGTCGGCAGCGCCCTGTGTGTTAAGCAGTGCTTCAGGTCTCAGTTCCTGTGGAGTAAATGGCTGTCATCTGTATTAAATGTGCTCTGAAAGCTGGGATCATTGAATGCTATCAAGGAAAGCATTTAGTTTGCAAAGAACGCTCTCCAACCCTTCCAGCTAATCGCTCATAGAAAACTGCAGCTCAAAGAGTGATTTTATATTGTACCATAAATGGAATTTAACTTTTTTCTGGTCCTGAAACATCGTGGAAGTTTGTGAAATAGCTCTTAAAATTTGGATATGCTTCCTATTTCCATAGTACTTTTAAAAATATGTAACGGTAGGGAACGTCTCAATATAAAATGTGAGGACAAGTTGATCCTCCATCTTCATTGTTGTGCCGTGCCTTGTACTGGCACCATAAAAACCTTCTGGCTCTGCGGCACTCTGCACTTCTGCTTTCAGTGCAGGACGTGTAAGCACAGATAAGAACTCTCCTCGTTTTTGTGACCTGCTTTGTGGGGATGTGGCCACGTTGAGCTGGCTTTCTTTTCTCCCGTTTTCTAATCGTTGGGAGTGGCTGTTTCCCTGCCCGCGGGCAGAGCTCTCTTTAGTCTGACTGTTTTTCATTCTGCATCTGAGACATTTTTAGTTTCTTAGAAAAGGAGTCGGTTATGTGGAGCATGGGCTACACATATCTTACGTTCTATTTGTGATGCTACTTCCAGAGGAAAGCTTTAAAAATATATATCTTAATATCTCTTTTTGGGAAAGGAGGGCTAAAAAGAAACGGTGTGAATTTTGAGTTGAAATAGCGATGAGCTTCCGATGCAACTCGCTTTTAAGCGTTAACACCTCCCTGCCCCACCCTCCGCTTGGATCGCTGTGCCTGGAAGTACGCCCCTAAAACTCAAAACCCTTAAGCAGAGTAGCTCAGAAGGCGCCCTTAATTAACGAGGCTTCGTCCGTTAGCTAAATTTAAGGTACGTGTCTGTTTGTCCAAAGTACCACAAAGAAAACAGTGTGACAGGGTGCGGAACGAGCGCCGCGCTGGCGATGCTACGAGTGCCGCTCAGATCAGGGCTGTTTTCCCGCAGAAACGGCCGCTCCGCCAGGTGAGCCGGGGGGCGGTGGGGCTGCACCGCGTCCCTCCCGGCCCCGCCGCGCTGCCCGCGCCTCTCGCTTCGTTCGTTTTCTCGCTTCAAATGGGAACAGCCGTTTCTTTGCGGTCCCACCGCAAAGAAACGGAAGCGGCGTTTCGGAGCGAGAAGTTGCCTTTCGCCTCCCCTCCGAGGGACGCCGAAGCTTGTACTAAAGGCTGAAAATCGGCTCGGAAGCCCGTCGGGGTGGGGATGGGGGGGGAGCGGGGCAGCTAACGACGGCGCCGTTAACGCTGAAAAGCGCTACAATCGTTTCCAAGGCGGGGAAGTTAAGCTGCGGGTGGAGGGCACGGCGCAGGGTGTCCCGGGAGCTCCCGTCCCGAGCGGGCAGCCCGTGGAGAGACCCACAGCCATCGGTGCCGCTGCCGCCGAGTGAGCGGGGCAGTGAGGCGCCGACACCGTTCGGGGTGGCTCCGTACTTGGCGTCCAGCGGGACGGCGCGTTAGCACGGGGAGTTTGTAACGCGAAATACAAGCGCTCGAGGTTTAGTGGGGGGAAAAAAAAAAAAAAAAAAAAAAGAAAAGAAAAAAAAAAAAGAAAAGAAAAAAAGAAGAAGAAGAAGAAGAATTAAAAAGGAAGGTGGAAGCGAAAACGAGCGCGCGCGATGCAAAGCGAAACGCCGCGGGCGGGCTGCCTGCCTGCCGCGGGGCGATGCTCGGCATGGCTCAGGACGGAGGGGAAAAGACACGGAACGTAACGCGGTACAGCAGTGCTCGCACGCGGAGCAAAGGGTTTTCTCAGCGCCCCGTTTTAACGGGAAACAGAGGGACTGCGCCGAGCGGAGGGCTCGCGTTCAGCCTCCGGGCGCGTCCCGCCGTCCCGCTTCGGGTTTTGTTTTTTTAAGTGTCGCTTCTGCGGTTTGGAAGGGCCCTGCCGGCCCGAACTTAAGAACCATGCACGAAAAGTAAAGTTAAAGTGATATTTTTATTACTATTTGCAACAAGTCAGTGGTGGAGCACATCATCTGACCTCGGCGCCGAAACACATTTTTAACATCGGTAAAACTTTTTTTTTTTTTTTAAAGGGCAATTTGTACATATAGTTAAATAATTTTTCACTTGGTGACAACATTCAGGCAGACGAGAGAGAGAGAGAGAGTAAGAAAAGGACTATACAGGGATTGGAAAATGTACCTTTGGGCTTTCGTTTGGCCGCGGCAAAAGTCCGAGCGCTTCCCTTTGCGGAGGAGGAGAGGCGGGGATGCCGTCCCCGCGGGCGGCGCCGATCCGTAGCAGTCTGTGGCCGCCGCGGTACCGGGGGACGAGCGGCTTGCGCCCGGGCGCCGGCCCTATAGTTTGTCGAGGCTTTTGGGATTGGTGAGGATCTCCCGGGCCAGCCTCCAGGTCTGTTTGGCGGCGCTCTCTAGGGCCGAGTGGGGCTTGCCCTGAAAGAGGTCGAGGTTGGGCAGGAAGTAGTGCGGGCAGCGGCGGCACTGCAGGCAGGAGATGAGCTGCAGCAGGATGCCGTTGAGGCGGTCGCCCAGGCACGCCTCGTCCCAGTCGGTCTCCCTCGGGTGCTTCTCGCACTCGTACAGCAGCAGCGTCTTCATGTGGTAGTTGTTGAGCGGCTGCCCGGGCAGCTCCAGGTGCCGGTCCCGCAGCGTCTTGAGCACCGAGAGGCACTTGTTGCGGCAGCCGCCCATCAGCAGCCGGTTCTCGGCCTCGCCAAACTGCAGCACCCAGGCGTCGCTCTCGGCCGAGCTCTGTTTGCCCGTCAGCGAGTAGCACTCCTTGGAGAGCAGGTTGAAGCCCTCTGCCTTCACCTCGGCCACACGGTTGGGGCCGGGCCAGGGGATGTGTGGCATGGGCCACTGCGCCGCGCTGCGCGGCCAGATGCCTGTGCACTTGAAGGCGGGTGTGATCTGCACCACGTAGCGCTCGCGGATGCGCAGCTTCACCTCGCTGGTGTCCGCGATCATCTTCACCACGTCGCGGTAGCTGCACTTGTCCACGGCCTGGGCCACCAGCGTCTGGAAGCGGGAGCGGATCTTGCGCGCCGACAGGTAGCCCGAGGCCGTGATGAACTCCACCCAGAGCGACATACTGCGCTTGCGGCCGTCGCTCAGCTTGAGCACGGCGCAGCCTGGCAGGGAGCCGTCGTCCACGAAGTTGAAGACGCCCATCTGGTTGAGGTAGAGCACCACCTCGAACTCGGTGGGCGAGATCACCTCCAGCCCCTCGTAGCGGGCGTCGATCTCGCTCAGCGAGCTGATGAAGCGCGGCTCCTGCACCTCCACCTCCTTCAGCACGTCCGACACCACCTTGCACACCTCGCGGATGGTCTTAGCGATGGCCGCCTTGCGTGCCTGGCAGCGCTCCGTGTAGTACTTGTTGAGCTGGTACACCAGCTTGGCCTGGGCGGCGATCATGTTGGGGCACAGGTCCGGGCTGTACACCGGGCTCTCGCAGTACGTTGAGGGATCCAATGCTTTAGCGGGGGCTGCAGCTTGGCGGAGGGCAGCGGCCGGCTCGGGCACCCCCGCCCCCGCCGGGCGGACGGCGGCAGCGCGGGTCGGAGGAGGAGGAGGAGGCGGCGGCACGAAGCGGCGCGGCCCGGCGCTGCCCCGGCCCGGGGGCGGCGGGGGCCGGGAGGTGGATGCTGCCGCTGCGCTCGGCCGCCCGCCCCCCCGCGCCGCTGCACGGCCGCTTCAGCAGTTCATGGAATCGAAAGAGCCTGAGCGAAGTCGCGCAGGAGTTCCCCGCAGAAACGCCTGTCGGCGGCGAAGTTTGGCACCGCCTGCGGGACGAGAGCAGGAGGAGGAGGAGGAGGAGGAGAAAGGGGTGCGGTGCCCCGAGCGCCGAGCGAGCCCCGTCCGGCCGCCGCCCTCGGTCCGTTCTCGGTGCGTGCCCCGCCGCCGCCGGATGCCGCCGAGCGCCCTTCTGGCCCTGGAGCTGCGCGGCTCCCGCGATCGTTACTCGCAGAGTTGTGCGCCCGCTCTGCGTTCGCTCATCCCCGTCTTGCGGCTCGGCACGGATTGTTGGGGTTTGTTTTTCTTTGCACACACTGTGTTATCCCGGGCGGGAGGAGGGCGGTGCGGTATGCCCGGGAGCGCTTCTCCTCCCCCTCCCCACCCCTGGCTGTGCGCGCCGCGGCTCTCTCTGTCCGCGCCTCTCCTCCTCCTCCTCCTCCTCCTCCTCCTCCTCCTCCTCCGCGTATCCGCGCGGCTCTGGACGCGCTGGCGCCGTGGTTACTTTATGAATGGGCCCCGGCCGCGGCGGAGGGGCGGAGCGCGTCTCCTACAATCGCCGCCGAGCTGTCAGCGGCGCGGCCAATCATAGCACCGGGCGCGGCCAGAGCGGGACCGGCGGGAGGGGCGCGGGGGGCGCGGGTACGGCGACGCGCACGGCCGCGGCCTCGGGCCGGGCACCGGCAGCTCGCGGCCCGGGTGCGCCGGGTGCCGGAGCTCCGGCGGTGTGCGTGAGGCGGAAGGGGGGGGGCGGAGGACCGCGCTGCTGTAAATGTCCCGGCGCCGGTATCGGGCTTAGCGCGGAAAGTGGGAGAGTGGCCGGGGCGGGGTGGCGCGCCGCGGGCCCGTTGACGGTGATAAATCTGCGTAGTAAAGTTGCGCTCATCTTTCTGAAGTGGAAGATGGAGTTATTAGAAAAAGAAACTGTATTTTATGCGAGTTTGTGTTACTGAGAGCTCTGAATGGTTTGGATGTATAATCGCACCAGTGTCGCGGCGGTGCAGAAAGGCAGCGAGTGGGCGTTCGTGGAACGCCGGAGCAAAACGAACTCTTTTCCCTACAAACTCCCAATGTGGGGAGAGGTGACGTCCGCCCCCTTCTCACCGCTGCTCCCCGGGCTGTGTGTTCCCCTCTGCGGCGGGCCCGGCGGATCCCCGGTGCGCCCGGAGCGAGGCCGCAGCCGTTTGCACGCCGTGCGCTCCTTGCGGGGTCTCGGCTCGCTCTGCGTCCGCTTCTTTTTTGCTTTTCGTTGTGGATGGTTGATTTTACTAAATAAAATATCGCCGTCTGTTTGCCGCGTGCGTTTAAATTAGAAACATGTCTTACGCCGGCCGTACAACGGCACGCTGGGTGTAGTAAGTATGGACGTGCCCGGCGCCGGTGCTGCTCGGGGCGCTGTCATCGACGAGCCGCACGCTTCGGGCATTACATCACGGCGCTGCGGCTGGGACACCGCGGCTCGGCAGGGCCGGCAGGTGCCCGGCGGGAGGGAGAACGGCCGGGGGCGGCTCCGGGTAGAGGCGCCTCAAGGAGCGGCGAGGAGGGCCGTGGCACCGTCGGCCAGGGCGGGCGGGAGGAGCGGCGGAGCTGGCAGACGCCGGGTCGGACGGGGGTGGGGGGACGCGAGTGCCTATTTTCAGGGCAAAAATAGAGCCGAGGCGGCCGGCCCCCGCTAAGGTGGCCGATGGTAAAGCGTTACCGGCGCACAGGTTTAAAACGATTCATTACCAATTTTCCTGTCTGAGGTTGAAGCGCTAGTAAATAATAAATCAGCTAAACAAAAGCCGACTTTAATTTATTGCCCCGGCGCTAATTAGAAACATCATTTGAGCAATAAACTTAAACACTTCCAGCAAATAATGCACGTGAAGCCTTTCTCTGGGCGATTGCGGCCGCGCCGCATTAAGATTGGCTTCGGCTGTGGCGGAATTTGCTCTCGCCGGGATGAATAATTGAAAGGAACGGTATCGGAGGAGCTGCAGTCGAAGAGCCCTTCTCCCCATTGCCTTTATGGACGCTGGCGCGGAAGTCCGTCAGCGCTCCTCGATGGTGCACCGTACGGAGCGGCAGCCCCTCCGGCGGCGGGGGACACCGTGCTCCGTTGGATGAAGGAGCGCGGAGAGGGACTCTCAGGGCTAAAAGGCACTTGAAGCCTTCAGAGCGATTGATCTGCATTCTCCCGTTATAATCCGTCTCATCATACTTGAGTTAATGAGGCAGGGGCGGAGGTGATCTGATGGTCCTTGACAAATTCATTAGGGAGGCTGCGGGACGTTTTATTTGACTGTTAAACATGGTGTTTGTTTGGTTTAGGCAGCGCCGACGTCGGCACGCCGCTGCCTGCAGCAATAGCGTTTTGTTAGCGAGGGCTGCTGGAAACGGAGCTGCGAGGGACTCGTGCGGGGGGAGCAGCGCGCTGCCCCTCGGCGCCTCCTCCGCTGCGGGCCCGCACGTGGCAGCGCTCATGCGGGCAGACGGGGCGGCAGAGTGGCAGCCAGCGGCGGCCGGGAAATGTGCGAGCACCTTTTGATTTTATCCCATTTCGATTCGAGAGAGGATGCCGTGCGTTTTATCGAGCCTTAAAACAAAAAGGCAAACCGACAAAACGAGAAGAAAACTGGAAAACAAATGGGAGTTTCAGCAGGAAGCACGGACGTTTTTTATTGTGTTACGCTGTGGCATGCTTGCTTTTGCTTGGCTAGCCAGCTTGTCGGCAGCGTGCTTTATGTATTTCAGACCCTTTTTATTCTATAGGGTGTATTTTGAAGTTTTTCTCTCACGTGGTACCGATACAGCATTTAATTTTAAAGTAAATTCGAAGTTTAACCAAAATCGTGAGACTGTTAAAGGGTTTGTGCCCAATTTACCTTTTTTTCTCTCTCCTCTCCCCTGAGTGGAAAGGGGAAAGCAAATGCAGGAACAGGTGCTCCCAAAAGGGATAATAAGTGTTTTTATGAATATGACATGAAATATGAATGTGTACTCATTTGTTTTGTTCATGGCAGCTTTGTAGACAAGACCCAGCCAGTGCTCCATGATTTCCCAATAGCTGCTTTCCTTTCCTGTCCTGTCTGCTAAGGGATGCAGGTTTGTGGTAAAACACGCTAATTAATCTGCTCGTGGATCCTAACATTGTGGTATTTTTTTACTGGGGATCAGTCTTCAAACATTCTCATCTTTAAGCACTTTGTAGAGCTCTGCTTCCATTTATAGAAGAACAGTATGGGAAAAGAGCTAGTGCCCTTTGCCTGTCATTTTCATACATTCCTGCACTGCTGATGGAGCTTGAACTGCTGCAGGGAATGTATGGATTTGAGAAGAAATGATTCAGTAATGCATGTTGTGTTTCTCTGCAGCAAAACCAGGTTAATGGTTACAGTAAAGGCTGCCGTGGGTTTGATGGTTAAAATTCTGTTTACGTTCAGTAGTGTGCAGTATGTACCTTTTTTTATTTAAAGGCATGGCTTGGCTTTGCTGTCTGCTGATTCTGTTAAGAGCTGTGTTTATGAAGTTAGCTGATAGCGTGCACTGAGGGAGAGAAGATGTTTTCCATTCGGCAGATGTCATTAATGCGTCCCATCAGCAAAGAGTAATATACAAATCTTGTTTTTTATGCAGAGATTGGATGGTATGATAATGAAATAATTTATACATGTTTCTAAGTCTCCCTTTTCTTCCTTTCTGGAGCAGTGAAAGGGGAAGGCTCCAACTACCTCTCTAAGGAGCTCAATTTTCCTTTCCCTGAAATGTGGATGTCATCGTCTGGTGTTTAACCATGATCCTTATTGAAGGCTTTCTCTGTTGCTTCGAATCTTGAATTGCAGGTTGCTTCTCTTTTGTCTCGAAGAATAGCTGTGACTTTTAGCTGCAAGATTACTTTAGCTTCTAAACAGAGTTTTATAAGTTTGCACTCCGTTGAAAATCAGAGAAAATCAAACAAGTGCACCGTAAAAGAACATATCTAATGCTTTTGTAGCATTTACTTCTTTAAAAACTTCTTGGGACCCTTCTGTTTTGTTTATTTTGTTTGGGTGTGGTTGCATACTATTGGTATATTCTGTTTTGTCCTGCAGAAATAGCCTAATTCAGTGTGTTGACTGGTTGTTATTTACAGTAACTGATCAGTTATGTTAATTATGTCCATTTTAAAAAGTATGAGAGCGTGAAACGTCCTGGGATTTTGCCAGCTTGATTCTCAGCTGGATTCAGTAACACTCGTTTGCTTGAGAAGGATCTTTACTATTTAATCTAGGCTTCTCTAATAAAATTCTTAAATTGAAATTAAAAAATTTCTGTTTCTAGCTCCAGAAGTGGAACCTTCTCATTCATACGTTAACACTTTTAGAAGTACTTCCCCAAGTGGCAATGTAACATACTGTACTCCTGAGCCATGCTACAGGCAGCAACCCTTTAGCAGGCGCTCATCAGTGCAGATCATAAGGGGAAAGAGGGCTGTGCGAGGAGGGTCAGAGGGGGCTCAATCTTCTCAGTAGCACGGCTGACCAGCATGCAATATATCGAGTCACTTTTTTGTTTCTGCTTCTCCCCCCACTTCTCCCCTCTCCTAGTATGTAAAGATGATTTTGGTTTTGGTGGAAGATGGTTATGGTAGAAAAGGCATGCAAGTTTTACTTAAATGTAACTTATTTATTCATTATTTTTTTATGTTTCCTGTTTGAACAGTCTCATAATCGTTGCCTTATTCAAATATTTTTCAATTTAAACGCAGAATTAGAGCTGTCTGTTTTTCTGCTTGTTGTACTTCATGATACTAAACTTTCATCCTTTAAAGTATTGTGCTGGCATAAAAGTAGCCTATTGCTAGTTATATAACCATTGCAGGGGGTTTGTTGCTTCTTATACTAATGAGAGAATCAAATCTTAGCTATTCCTATTTTATATCTTGCTGTGCATATTTTATTTATATACTCCTTGAGAATATGCTGCTCTCTTTTTAGTTTTCTTGTGGATTAGATAAAAACCTGTGCACAGAATAGTCCTACATGCTCTCTTCTGTAGCTGGGAAGGGGAAACTGTGTCGGTTCAAGTAATGTATAGAAGCCATCTGCATAGTTTAATTGAAATAATATTTGGTGATCTAAGGGATGGAAATTGTTACTTTTCCTTAAGCATCTGAAATAAAACCGGGATGTAAAACAGCTGTCTTGGCCTATGGAAATCAAGGTTCTGCCAGTCTGTTTTTTTTCTTCATTTTCTCCTTCTATCTTCCTTTATTATCTTTGGATCCCAAGGAGTCTTTCTTATTTTCTAACTGGTTTTGTCTGCAACAAGGGGCTGGGTAGCTGGGTTTAAATAGACTTTGGATAGAGTGAAAAATCTTTGATCTATGTCTATGACTGCTTCCAAATGATTTGCTTGCTGGGACTGGACACTGTCCATGCCCTTTCACTTCACTATCAGATAGGCACACAAAAAGGACTTGACATGCTACCAGATGCATAGTTAATCATTGCATTAGGTCTGTAAAGGGGTCCATCCAGACTCAATTAGGTCTCCCATTTTTAACTAGCGTTTGCTCTGTAGTTTGTTTGGAATGCAATATTAATTCTAACTGCTGTTCTGTTTATTTAACAGTGTTTTCGTAGACTTCTACGCTTATTTTCAAGCGGTTTTCGCTGCATTTCTTCTGCTTTGCATTTATTTTGAAAACTGAGTGTTGAGATACACCAAATATTTTTGCAATAAAATATATTATCTGAAGCTTTCAAGGAAAAAAAAAGTCTTTGTATAATTCAGCTGTTTTCCTTTCTCAGTTCTGATTTTTAAATGTGCAGTTGAAATAAGATAAATACAGCGGCTGACATGTATTGAAAATGTGTTTAGAAAAGTAGCTTCCAAGAGTATTTCAAGATTTGCAACTGAATGTTAAGATCTGAAACCCATACAGAAGCAGTTCTATCATTTATTTACACAAGAGCTCATTCTTGTATCTGACTCTGCATGCTTTTCTGTGAGAAGAACATTATGGATGCAGGAGTTAGGAAGGTTCAACTGCAGGGTAAAAAGCTTCAGGTAAATTATAGCTCCAAATCTTGCTTGTATATTTACATTAAAAATTACTGTGTGTGCTAAATAAAGAGCATTTAAAATTCCTAGAGTTCACAGAGTTTCAAAAAAGTTGTAGTTGAGCTTGTACTGTCAGAGTATGAAGAAGCTCCAGTATTCAAATAGGATAAACAGTTTTGATCACACGTGCTGTCTGTATTTCCCTGAAATGCTTGTATTGGGGATGGTAGGCCAACAGAAAGGTGGGCTCAAAAAGGGGTTAAGCCATCACTGCGTAAGAATTAATGTTACTTCTAAAAGAAAGCACTAATGAGAGTATTTAGAAGTGTTTTCGTTTGTTTTAAATAAAATTTTTAATTTGTTTTGTGGGAAAGGAGGAGCAAGGCATCCTGATCTGTGCATAGTTACTAAAGCTATTGTATTCCACTTCAGGAAATAGTTCAGCCTTCATTTTACATCTGAGATTTCATGCTTTAGTTCTTTGCGTCATGGTTGTCAGCATTCTTTAAGGAGGGAAGATACATTAAAATGTAACGTTTATCGCTTACCTGTGGCCACGGTGATGTTCTGACATTGATAACAGCCTTCCAAGAACCAGGATGTGTGAATGAATACTGCTCAGAAGGGCTCTCCAGGGATTTTTAGAGTATCTATACTTACCTGCCGCTCTGAAAGACAGTGTGCACACCTATATCCTGCAGTTAAGGTTGGTGCTTATGCATGTAAATACTCAACAGAGAAGAAGTGAGTCTTTACAAGGCATGAGCAGGTAACTTTCCCTCACCCGCTGTCTAACTCGGAAGCCCCTTCTAAGTGGCGCTCGAGTGCCAGCACAGCTACAGAGGGCAACTTTGTATGTGTCTGGTGTGGGTTGCCAGAGTGCGAACTTGAAAGAAAGTAGGACTGAAATGCAGGGTCATTTGTGAATTTATGTTTTATCTCCCTGCGCTTGAAAATTTATGAGGAGAGTGACTTCGGGTGCTGGCGCTGTGTGTTCCAGGGCTTGCCCCCACTGATAACACCCTTGTTGGCGTGAAAGTGCAATGCAAATTATGACAGTTACAACCTTCTGTTTTGTTTAACCTGTCAGCGGATTTCCTGGCTCAGCGCTAAGGGCAATGGTGTGTTCAGCTAGTTCCATATTCACCTAAACTTAAAAGGTCAGGTTTCTACAGGCAAGCCTAGTCAAAGCCTAATTGATGAGGAGGGCAGGGGACAGAATTTACTGTTCTGTTGGCTAGTTTCATATCGTTAGGTTGTCCTGAAAGCATCAGGCAGTCACAGCCCCTTTCATGTAAGTGCTGACCCTAGACAGGAGCTGACAATCAAAGGAGGCAGCCACAGGAACCGGTGCAAGTAGGCTATTGATTTTTCAGTTAGGTCTAAGTAGTTTGTAGTATGGGTAATGGGTGACAGAGGCAGGTATGTCATTATCAATGAGCTCCAGAACAGTAGCGACAGCCCCCGCTCATATTTCCTTCAGCACTGACAGTATGCATCCAGCGGTGGTCGATAAATCGCCCAACCTTTTCCTGACAAGTGACTTGGAGGTGGAGGGGGGAGTCAACGAGCTAAACTTCTGTACTTGAACTTGACGGGGGTGCGGAGGGAGGAGCCCACCGCCCACATCTGTGTGAGGGACCAGGCGGGCGCGGGAGCAAGGCCCATCAGGCGCCTGGCCTTGCCTCCACGCTTCCCAGAGGGTGAAAGTTTTTCTTGAGATCAAGTGGAATGGCTCAGAACGCCGGCTTACTGCATCAGGGGTCTGCTTCAGTAGTTAATTTGGGTTTCCATGGCAGGGCTTTGTTTTTACTTTAGCATTGCTCTGCATTTAATCAAGGTTATAGTGCCGCGGCAGTGCAACAATCGCCGTCTGCCGCTCCAAATCCGCTTTTAATTCCTAGTTTCCTCTTCTTAAATTTCATACGTGGAGACTATTTAAAGATACTGAAGCTTTCTTATAAATCCAAAGTGCTGTCAGTACCGTTTTACGTTCTGACTACCGATGCTGTTTTCAGTCAGTAGTGGGATATTAATACCTTAGGAAGCTGAAAAAAGTTTTTATTACTTGGACTTTAATAGCGGTGGTTTCTGAATTTAATAGAGCTAGATCCAAATTTGAGGTTTACGCTTAATTAAAGTCTGAAAGATACTGACAGAGCTTAAAAATGGTAATAAGTTGTTTTGTTTTTTTTGTTTGCTTTGTTTTGGTTTTAAATCTACCTGTATGGAAACCCAACTAAATGAATTCAGGTATCTTAATGTGAATCTCCTGAAGTTTTCTAGTGTTACTTTACTCGAGGGATGTAAGTTATCTGCATTTTTTCAGAAGTTGGAATTCAGTCAGGTTTTATGCTGTGCACAGATGTTAACAAAATAGCATATGCTTATAATTAAAAAAAAAAAAATCTTTAAACAAATTGAAATAAAGCAGAAGAGTAAATGTTTTGAAAAACTTCCTTAAAATAACTCATTGCTATGGTATCTTGTTTAACAATGTTTGTAATGTTACACAGAGCAGGAATCTGAGACCGTGTATATTGAATAGCTGCAAAGCATCATACATGCCTGAAACTTTTTAGCTGCCTGCAGCAGCTAAAGCCATTTCTTTGTGGCTGCCTTTTAACTGCAAGAGCAGTGTTGACGCAGACCCAAGAAGTGAGGCTGAAATTTATCAGAGGATTATGAAATCCTTTTATAAATGTTTGTATAAGCTAAAAACCTGAGTACCTGTATATTTGACACAGTTACAAAAGCAATTAGTTATAAAAATCTGTTTAGATCTTGTTACATTGCCTATTGAACAAAGCTTCAGAAGATGGGCTGGCTAACTGTCTTCCAGATGAAAAATTTTTCAATTATTTGGACAGAAGGTGTTCCAAGAGATTTGAGGCCTTAGGTATTCAATGGGAGTTTTTCCTCTGTCAGCAGCCACGGTGTCTCGCAGGGCCGTTCTTTATGTTAAACTAGGCAAGAGTAAGGCTGAGCGGTTGGAATCTTATCTTCCCTCCTAAGCAGTTACAGTACCTTTGACTGCATTTTCAGTGTTGCTGGCATGTTGTGTTATTGCAGAAATGTAAAAAGGAGCTGCAGAAAGCCAACAAATTAAATTTTCATGAAAGAAAACCCTAATCAGCAATGACAGTGTAAGAGAAAGATGATTGCCACTTGGTCATTGTGGAGAGGCACTTAGGCTTGGTGTCAGTGCTTCTGTTAATGATGACTAATGTATTTCTCGGAGAAAACGCATGCTCAAACATACTGCTACTGTCCAGAGAAAGAACTGAGAGATAGGCACTATTAAGGTAAAAGGTTGTGAATCCTAAAACAAAAGCTTCAGCCGGGAAGGCTGCAGTGTTTCTGCAGTGCCAGAAAGCGCAGCTGTAAAGCTGTTCTTGTTCCACTCTTTAAGCAAAAGTATTCTATATATGCATATGCACATGCGTATGATACATATACACACAAATCTATTCTGTGCTACCTAATGCTGCTTTAATTAAAAAAATAAAAATAATAATAAAAAAAAGAAATTAAAAAAGGCATAGCTGACACAAGCATGTAAGCACACGCTGGTCAGGAGTCACGTTCTATTCCTCTTCCATTAACGAAGCTTGTTAAAGAACAAAAACCACTGCGGTATTTTTTTTCATAAGCACAGTGCTGTGTTCTGAATAAACCTTTCATAGCCAAATGCAAAATGACTCAAAAGACCTTTTCAAATCTTGAAGCTTTGTCTGTTAGGTATGTTGGCAAAAAAGAGGTGGCATGTGTCATTTCTTCAGCTTTTCCCAAAGTGAGACCTTTCAGAAGGGCATTTGCAATGCTTGTCATATTTTTTCATATACATCTTATTGGCCTGACAAGTCTAGAGAACCATGAGAAAACAGATGTCATTGCATTCAGACAACACTAATTACTCTGGGATTTTTGCAGCCTCAGTGCCTACATGTAACTGTCGATTATGACTGTTTATGTGGCCTATCATGGGTACACGCTGCACACTCAGATAGTGCCACCAGGCTTTGTGTTCCCCGTTATCGCACGATAAGATATAAAAATCACCAACAAGCACGACAGCAAGGAAATGCTGTCACGTGCTGCTTTTACACATCTAAAATTCAGTTTGTTAAGAGCTGCATTTATAGCAGTTATTAGATTGTGTCTTTTTCTAAATTAGGTCACGTTTCACATTGGAAACCAACAGTCTTCTCTTATAAACTGTTTGTGTTGGTATCTTCTTTGTTAAATTTTCCTTGCAACTGTCATTTCAGAATCTATTCTTCCTGCGCAGCAATAACAGCTGCATGATTTTTAACACAGAGTTCAAGTGGTGGTCATATCGTGGCCTGACTTTCTACATTATTTTGAATTTTGGTACACGTTTCATAAGCAGTGCAGCCAACGTTAATCACAGATTAGAAAATAAAAGCTCCAATAATGTAACTTCACTTGCTGATGAAGCAGAAATGGAAGCAGCTTTATCAAAGATGTATGATGAGATAAAACTGCAGTCTCTGCTGTACAGTTATAGTAATTATGACTAATGAACCGTCCAGTCTGGATGAAATGGCATGCCCACAGGGACTGTGTCCAATCAGTTGTGACTTATGCAAGCTGAACAAAACATTGATGGTGTTCCAGATTCAATATTGTAACAGGAAGTGTGCTCTTTGTTTGCAATGTCAGATTTGTCAAGTTGTTTTCAGGCAGTTTAGGCATAAACAGTGTTAGTAAATAAAGTCTCAAGAATTGGGGTTTGCCGAGGTTTAAAATAAGCTTGCAGAACTGCCGTTTTGCATGATCAAATATAATGGAATTAAACAAAAAAAAAAAAAAACAACAACAGAATACATCAGTGGCACATTCCTGATGCAAAATACTTTCAAGTTGGTCTGATCTTCTTCTTAATCTTTAAGAAGATGCTATTTTTTAATACACTGAAGGTAAGGAAAGCAAAAGATTCACAAACTTGTGAACATAATCGATTTGGGCATACTGGAGTAATTTCTTTTTTAAGAAATTTCTTTGAGATCTCATACTTCTATTGCTTTCCTTTTGAAGCAATCTGTACTTTGAAACGGTGTGTAATTTATAAGCAAAAGAAAACAGATACTTGACAGTGTTGGTATCTGAAAGACAATTTCTTACAGTGAGAAGGTTAATGTGTACAGCCAATACAAAATGAAGGGGTTCAGTATGTTTTGACAATCTATAGGCCAGCAGCAGGGTAATAATTGTAGGACAGCTTCTTTTTTTAAAGACAACGTGTGTGGTTTCAAAAAAGAAAAGAAAAATCTGCAAGTTAAATGTAGATTATAGTGGAACTTGTGAAGTTAACTGCAAGACAGCAGGATGGCACAAAAATACTTTTTATGTATAAATTGGCGATATGTTGTTAAGACTTGGTCTGGAAGCAGTTGTCTGTCAGCCTGTTTACTTATGTGCAACTGTTGGAGAGATTTGGCAGGAAGATGATTAACTCATTACAGGCATTAACAATACGTTACGATCAATTCAGCATTTTGTTTGAGCCCCTCAAGAAGTTGACAAAGAAAAATTATTTCTAAAGCGAGAAGTGGTGTCTAACTGCAAATAAACTGCAAGAAAAGTATGAAAGAAAAAACCCACCTTAAAACATTTTTAGAACGAAGTTTAAGCAACGTGTGACAGAATCATTTTAGACTGATGTGCTGTTTAAAAATAGTGGGTGTATGTTAGGAAGATTCAAGTTGTTTAATTCTTAAAAGCCCAAATGAAACGAGTACACGGCTGTCAAAGAACCTGGCAATTAAAGCCTGGTCTGCCTGAAATCTGAGGTTGTTACTGGTCTTTTGTATTGCCCAAAAAAAAGGTGAATAGTGATTTGACCTGCCTGTAATTTTCCTGAAACATTTGTTTTTAAATTAATACACCCCCCTGACTCTACGGCATGGAAACTCCAAAGCTGACATTTTATTCACTGTGTTTAAATTTTTCTTTTCCTGAAATGAAGGATATCACAAGTGTATTATCCCGAGTGTTTGTCATCTTGCATCCTGAACAAACTTTAGAGTGCCCTTAGATATGAATTCATGTAGATTTTAAGAAAAGAAATTCTACTAATCCAGAGCCTTCAGTCATTTGATTAAATTAGCTAACAAGTCTATCTGAGAAAAAGAAATGACTAGAAATATGAATTAGCATACTCTTTCCATTATTTCTGCTATGTAGGTGTCCAGAGATACTGCAAGTGACCTTGTAAAAATCAGAATCCTTTTCTGTTCTCTCTTATAAATAATGCAATAAAGCATTTTGCATTTAATATGGCAAATGGTAAAATGTCATATACAATTGTGAATATAATGTTAACGATAAAGAATGTTGGTAAGTAAACCCGGCTGAAAAGTTACCACATTTTGGCTATGTTAAATAATTTAATGTAAGATCTTTTGGAGACTGTGGCATTGCTAAGTAGGAGTCTCTTCCTCAAGTTCATAACAGGATCAATAGGAATGCAGTATATTCCAGACATTAACTAACTTTACCACGTGGAAAGTAGCATTACTGTCACTTTTATTTAATGATTACATCAGGATTGTGCCAACTAAGTCAGGAATTAATTTGCTAGATGCCGTACAATTGTATAAAACTTATTTTCTTTCTTCAAAAGAGTTAGTTATTATTTAAAAGCAATGGATGTAAGTAAATAAATATAGTATGTGGTGTACATAAGAATTTTGGAAAGTATTCATCTGTATAAGATAGAACATTAACATTGAGGTTGTGGTTTTTAGGAGGCCTCAGAATATAGAATATCATTTGAAGTCACTGCTAACGTTCTACTAATTAATGCCTACATTGAACAGCTTTTTGCTTTGTTGAGATATCCACTGTTTTCCCTTTGTTGCTTTCTATGAATCTGAAAACATCATTGATGTTCAACAAGTTGTACTTGTTAGTAAAATGTGACGTGGGGTTGTGGATGCTAAAATGTATGTATGTTGTTTAAATTAAAACTGAGAAACATTGGAACTGCAGGTTTTAGTTTTGTCTTCATGTTGCAGTGTGTATTAAGATACCTTGTACATTCTTAGTTTTGTTTGGTGGCTTTCTTGTTGTACAAGAATGGCTTAATCTACTTTTGTTCCTGTGAACAACTTTCCAAGTCTTCGGGAAGATAACACTTACAGGGAGAGTTAATTGTCTTTATTATGTGATACTGGGGAACTGTTGCATTCTGTGTCATCTGCATCACAGGACGACATTCAAAGATGGTTTTATTGAGGATTAATTCTCTTATATAAATTCAGAGTCCTCTAGATTGCTTGTGTCTTCAAACTTCTTGTCTAGATGTGGTGTCTTCCTACCTATTACAAATTATGTTAACAGTGTGCGCTAGAATTTTAGGATTCATTACAAACTTTATTTCTGCACTGGGCTGAATGGATTTGGCACGTTTTCTACTCCTCAATTGCCCACTGAAATATGTTTTCTTCTGCTTAGTTATCTTTTGCTGATTAATTCATGCAATGACTTGCTCTCTGGAGCAAGTTTCGTGGAAACTACTTAGGAAGATACTTTTCCTAACTGGTTTCTGTTTGCCATTAGCATAACAATTTTTTCACTAACCAGAGTATTCCTTTCTCCTATTCCTCAGACTAGTGTTCCTGCCATTCTTTTTCTCAGGTGAATTAAATAGAGGTAAACGATAAATGACCTACCTGGTAGCCCCCCCTTCTCACAGCTGTTACATACCAAGCAGGATAGAAACCTTCAACTTCCTCCTGCTGTGCTAGGACTGGTTTCTGTTTTCCTATATTGAAATGTGAGCCTGAAAGTGGTTTTTCTGAGTTACTGGGAATGTTCTTTGCCTTGGTGTCTTAGTGGATTAAAAATGTATATCAATTTTTGACTAAGTTACCTTTTGATTAATGATTTCAGGTGTGTAAATGTGATTTCTGCATGCCAGGTATTTTAGAGTTATAACTTTTGCTGATTTTCCCATTATTTTCGTGTTAGAGCATGCAAGGTGACTAGTGCTTATGGATGTAGGAAAAAATCGATCTTCTCTGGGGAAACAAGCTGAAGTAGAAAATTACTCTTGCTTAGCATTTAGTGCAAGAGAGCACAGCTTTTTCTGGCTTGTAATGACTATTCCAAAACAAAAGTTGATCAGAGAAGCATGTGCTAACTTACTTTATCCATCTCAAATATATCTGTGATTAGCCTTATGTTTGAGGCAGGTAGGAAGAGCTGGTGAAATTGTGATAGTGTTGGCTTTGATTTGTAACAGTGTAAGATTTTCCCTGTATCGAGGGATTTTCAGTTGTTCACTTCTGGAAAACTTGTCCCGTTTGCAAAGCTCTGGCAATGCAGATTAAAGATTTGCCTCCCATACTCTTGGTCTGGTTTTTAATCTCACCTGATTCAAATCCACAATAACTTATTTCACTAATTTATACTAAATTGTTCAAAGAATTGGGAGGAAAGCATTTTCTTACTATAATTTTGAGATTTTTTTCCAGCTGTCTTTGGAATAAGGCAAAAAGTCAAAACTTCAAGAAAAGTGTGAAAGCTAATAGTATTAAAATCAAACTGTGTCTGTTTAAGTATTTTATTTTATTTTGATATTTGGCTTAAAGTCACCTGGCACTTTCTGGGTGTATGGTGGTAATAATAGTGAGAATTAATGTAACGTCCAAAATTAAATTAAACAGTCAAAAGCATAACTTTTTTTTTTTTTCCAAATTCCTTCTTTTGTTTATCCGTGTAAAAATTTCGTTCTTCTTTAAAACTAATTTGGAACCCATTTTCCACATAGTATTGTTTGACTGATCAAAAATTTAGAGTTTTTTACGAACAATGTAGGCTTGAATTGACATACAGCAATTTCACTGATGGGAAATTTCAACACTGAATTGGTAGGTGTATGCAGAAATGACAGTTCAGAAATTCTTGACTGCCTCTGGACTAAAGTACTTGTGTATTTTGGCATAGGCATTTGTTTTCCAAGGGAATCTACCTAGATATTTGCAGATAAAAAGCTGTTGCTTCTTAGAGTCTGGATTGTAGGTGTTTTTATTGCTCTGCTTTTTATCTCTCTTGCACTGTTTTTAGGTATTATATTTTACCTTTAATGTTCTTATTTCTCTTTAATGTGGGATAAGCACTAAGATCCTGTGCTCTCTTGTTGCTTGTAGGTAGGCACTGTTTTGCTTTTTTTTGCCACTCTGAATTTATCTACTAAATATCAGTCCCTCAGCATAATGTTAATCTTTCAGAAGTTTGTTCTGTACTGGAGAAAATAAATAATTAGATGCAGGTAGGAGATGAATGATACGGAGGTGTAAATATTCTGTAGATTAAAAAATTCTGTGTGGCTACTCTCGGTCTCTTTTGAGGTAGTCATGAGAACTTAAATTGTGTGCCTCGTATGTTTAAGGCCAGTGCACCGATATGATTTTATTAATGTGCTATAAATCTTATATTCACTAGCAGTGTTTACTACTGTGCAGTATATTTAAAAGAAAATTTATGCCTTACTACAGAAAGAAGGTAGCCTAGTGAAAAAATGCGAGGGTGGATCTTAAACATTTATCCAGATCTGACAAGTATTTGCAAATAATTTGTTCTTGTAAATTTATACAGAGAGTAAGTGATGTGTTTTCAAGCCTTGACTTTAATAAAAGCCTTTCAGTATTTGTTTATGCATACACAGGTAAAATAGGGATGTCTTTTGTCACTATCTGTGTACAAGAGTCTTATGTTTGTTCATATGTAGCATATTCCGGATCACGGGATGAGATTTAATTCTGTTTTAAAGTGAATCATTCTTCATTCAGAGTTGTGGCCAGCAAGGCCCTGCTGGCCACTTTTCTGTATAAATAGCAATTTTCTCAGTAAGGCACATCTTGTCAGTCTTTGACCATAGACATCTTTCAGCACATATCCCTTTTCTTCTGGACCCAGTTGTATTCCTTAAGCAAAATGGATGGGTTGTTACACCAACTCAGAGTGTAAATTAGGATAAGTCACAGAAGCTCAAGACAGCTCACTTCCTACTTAAAAGACTGATTTGATCTTCTTTTGGTAAGCTATTTGTGTTTTTCTCTCTACAGCCCTTAGGAAATTTCTCTCTATGGTCTCTAGGGGAGGGCAGAAAGTCACTATAGTGAAACTGCCTGCTTAGGAGTTACTTGCTTTATGCTGTTGAAAGGACAGTGGTTATTTCACCAAGGAAACGTTTTTTATTTGTATGGGAGCATTGTAGATTGCACAGAAAAATACAGTTAGAGTACCATGCATAACCTTCTGTGGCCCTTAAACTTCCTCTTCCACCTTGCTGTGGTTGAAATATTAGGCAGCAATAGAGAACAGATATTCTGGGTGCCTTAAGACCTGTTGAAAGTTTTCTTACTCTCTTCGTACTCGTACGGTCTTTATAATTAATTACCAAGTTCTAGTGCCATTTAAAAAGAAAGCGTACATCATTTTGCAATTTTCAGCTCCGTATATAGAGACAAAGACGCATACAAACATCTTACATCCTGACATACTTCTCATTGAATTTACCAGTGTGGGTATGCAATTACTTAGACAGTTCCTTAGTATTCAGTGTTAGTGATTCCATCTTTAATTATTATTGTGAATACATATTTTGCCACATCCTATCAGTAAGGAAAGTTGCTGTAAGTAGTGGGAGAGAAATAAGTGAGGCATTATACAGTCTTGATCATTTGGAATTCCTGTTTTGTTTGTGTTACAATTGTGTGGGGAGTAGACAGTACAATTCAGCTTACAACTACTTGCTGCCTTGCCTGCAGTACCTTATCTGATTGACTCAAAAATGAATCTTCC
>NW_024962264.1:12610290-12752790 GCF_019238085.1 Lagopus leucura | reverse complement strand
TAGAAAGGGCAGTCTGACTTGCAGCACAGAGGGCACAAAACCTACTCAGCACTTGTACAGAGGAAGTAGAGTGATGGAGCTCCATATGCTTTTGACACAGAATGGTTAGAAAACCATCTTGTGGTGTGAGATTTTGTGCTGTGACACTGGACAAATTCATTGTGATATTCCCTAGATAGAGAAGACTGCCTGCTGGCAATAGATACAGGAGTTCAATGTGTAAACTCTGATAAGGATGACATGTAATTTGTGTTACAGTTGGACTGTTAATTGTGTATAAAGCTGCAGCCTTTACAGATCTTTCACTGAGAGTCCTTAATTGGGTAAAGGAGTAAATCCAGAGTCACTATGTCAGTGTAAGCTTTTATATTTTCCGAAATGTAGTGACACAGATTATCCATGGCCAGCACTTCTAAGGGCAGTGGTACATTTACATGTTTTAAGAGTTAAAGAGGTAAGTAGGAGTTCCTAACAATTAGAATACAGATTTATTTCTTTTTAACGTGGCTGTCTGTTCTCTTGATTCTGTCAAAGAATAAGGGATACGAGATACGTTGTATTGAGTCAATTTCCTAATCTCTTTTTTTTTTTTTTTTCTTTTTCCCTCTTGTCTATGTTTTATACTCAGTCTGCCCTTATTCTCAGCCAAAATGCTGAAATTACTGTAAACTTTTATTTTTGCAACTAAGGTGGTCTTACAACGAAAATACAGCTCCTCTCTGCATACGTTATTAGAGAAGTTTCTTACCTTGATGGGTGCAAACATTTTTTTAGAAAAAAGACAATGCAGAGGCACTCACATTTGCTGTTTATTTGCTGTTTTCAAGCAGCGCACAGCTATGTTAGAGCGCAAAATTAATAATATAGAATCAATCTGAGTATTTTTTATATCCAAATGATATACAACCTTTATATTTGGACATTTTGTGGAAATTTTTGTGAAGCTATATTTCAGCAGGACTAACTAGCTGAACTGTTGTTTTCATGTTGTGTTCCTGTAGCTAGCAGTTAGAAGCCATGCTGGAAAATACTTGCATGGTTGAAATGGCAAGATGTTTTCAGAGAGACAAAAGTACTTTAATATCAGTTGGACCTAGCACAGAAAGAGTGACTGAGTATGGTACAGGGCTGCTTAGCCTTTCTCCACTCCCCTTCCATGCCATTGTAATCATTTACCCAATGAGTCTAATTAGGGAACTGATTTGAAATGTATATGTAATGCATTGATAAATATTGTGGAAGCTAAAAATAACTGATAAGTTCAACTCTTTCTAACTTAGATCATGACATATTATCATGAATGCTGTGCTTTGGAGATAAAGTTTCTAGTAATAAAATAGCATGAGGATATGCAAGCTGGTAGGGTCAAGTGCCACGTTTTACTGTGATTTTGGTGTTATGGGTGTTTGGTGTTTTTTTTTCCTTTGTTAAAAATACAAATATATATGAATATGTGTTTTTTTGTTTTAGGAATATTTAAAATTACTTATTCTTGTATTGCTAGAAAATTCTTACAGAAGCTCTATGTAAAAGATTTTGATAAAGGATTTATGACTGTAGTCAGCTTCATTTATTACATTTGTTTTTGCATCTGATCATTACGGAGTTGGGAAATCTGCATATGACTATTGCTATTCATCTAAAGACTAGTGTTCCTCTTACATTTTAAAGAGATTCTAGTGTTCATTTCCTGAACTGTTTGAAAAGCTGGAGAATGCTTTAGTTGGTTTATTTTATATTTGTTGCCACATGGCATGTTCATGAAATGCAGAAACTTACAACATAATGTTTCTGGAAATTCCCTTGGCATACTCAGATTAGTTTATTTTAAACAACTCTATCATTTTCTAAAAGAACTGAATAATTATTAAACTGAATTCCAACAGTGTGCACAGGTTTGCTGGAAAGAAGAGTAGATAAAGCATATGTTTACGTGACTGACACAATCAAAGGTTTCCCTACACAGTTTTGCAAATGGTGATTATAATTTCATGTTAATAAGATGCAGGAAAATGTGCTGAAGGAGTAGTGCTTTGCTGCTTTTGTCACAGTTTCATCAAACTGATTTTGTCAGCACTGGAGCATAACCCTTGCCACATCAGTTTGAGTGCTCATTAGGCAGCCGATTTGTCTGAATCCTCATTAAATTGATTAACTCATTTACTTATGGATGATGACATGTTATGTGGTACAGGAATGGTGGTTAGAGACAAGAATCGAGTCTCCCATTGACTTGCTTGGTATTCTGTTCTTCATTTATTTCTACAATAGATTGCTGTGCTCAAGTGCTACAGCATCAGTGATTTACTTTTTGCTGAAGTGTGGCATCAGCTGAAGGATTCAGCATACATTGTGTGAACTTGTACGTATTGGTTAAACGACTGACAGCAATTTAGAAGCTTAGGTTTATAGCTTGCTCTAATTCCTTGCTAATTCACTTGAGTACTGGATTTTCTCATAAAGAACCTATAAGGTGTTCTTAAACATCTATTTTAATGTAAATTAAATAATGAAGGGAAGCAAGTAAAGAAGTAAAAGAAGTAAAGTTGTACGTTCAGAAGAGAGAGATGTTGGTGGTACGGCAGTACAGGTTGAACTTTCCCAACAATTTTCTATGACATTTTGTTGCTGTATGGCAGATGGCAGCAGAGGGGCATTCTGACAAAATGGCGTCTGACGTGGGCATGCGTAAGAAGCAGTGGTGTGTCACTGAACTCCTCCATGCCGAAAGAATTGCCCCCATAGATATTCATTGCTTGCTGAATGCTGATGGAGGCCAAATAGTACGTGTGAGCATGGCAAAGTGGTGGATGGTGCATTTCAGCGACAGTGACATAGACAGTGAGTCACCTCTGCTGGTGCAGGCTTTCATGAGTGTGGTATTCAGGCTCTTGTTCATTGCTGATGAAAATGCATAGCTAATGGTGGTGACTGTGTTGAAAAGTAGTGTTTTGTAGCTGAGAATCTGCTCTATCAGAAAGTGTTATTCTTTTTGTATCTCTTCTTGTTTCCGTAGAAATAAATATGAGGCATTAGCTGTTGAGTGACCTAAGTAGTATGAAGATGTCCATTGCTTTGAAGAAGCAGAGTTCTTTTTCTGTTACCATAGTTTAATATAAGCCTTGGTCATAGACTGGAACAGAGCTGGATAGCTGTAGTTTGCAAGCACAGATTGAGCTCTCTAAATGTAGAACTGGAAGCAATAGGCAGTTAAATATTCTCTGAAGTACAAGAAAACAAGAAACAGGACATTTTCAATGCTAAAAGAAGGCATTCTTAACACGAAACAAGCAGTTAAATGGACCTTTGGAGTTTTTAGAGGTATCCTATTCAGGGATGATTGTTTCTAGACAAGATGAATTGTAGAAGTTCGGGTACTACTGAGAGTTTGGTGTAGCAGAGGAAAGAGGCTTTTCATGGGTACAGAAACTTTCCACGGTCCGAGAACTGAAAAAAAGGTACACCTTTGGGAAATGTAGAAGTATTTTTAATGTCTTTTTGTAAGTTTTTCCTAAAGAAACCTGTACCTGATTTTCTTTAATGTATGTAAACATATATTCATGTGTTGTAATGCCTACTTTTGTTTTTGCAAGTTTTTGTAGCGTTAAAAAATGATTGTCTCCCTAAATCTGTCTTCTTTGAATATGGTTAGGATTTAAGTGTTCTTAAGCTTCTTACAAGGTTAACATTAAGTTTCTGTAGAATTCAGAGATAGATAATGTGTGGGGAAAATACTTTTTTACTGTAATAGTTGTGTAGTATTTTTGGTTGTATTTTTTATACTGAGACAGAATTTTATTGAGGATCTAGTCCAAGTAGTCTCGGTTTCTTGAAATGATGACCAAAGTGTGAGTGAATTTTGTTCCAGGGAGATCCAGAAAGAGAGGACATCTTGCTCCCCCTCTGTAGAAGAGGTTGCTGTTATTGAATTAAATTGGACTAGAATTTCACCCACATTTTAATTTATTTTTATAAGGAAGAATTCAGATTTTCTTTTTTAGTATATATATAGTTTTTGTTTTTTTTTTTTTTTTGTGAGTTGTCGTTTATTTTACTTTGCTAAGATACATTTGTACAATTTGAATTGCTGTTCTGTAGAATCATTTTAGGATCATAGAAATTTTGCAAAATTGCATGTAAGTCACAGTTAACATTGAAACAGGAAATTGGTGATCAGAGTTGAATTACAGTGCTCTACATTTTTCTACATCCACCTATTTCCCCCCGGCGCTTGCTCTGACAGTAATAGACCGCTTCTCTAATGGGGCTTGCATTTGAAGATAAGCCTACATGTAAACAAATTAACTTTTCTTAAATGGAGAGCCATTTCATTTGCAATAATGTACCAATTCATAAACTCTTGCAAGCATATTTTTTGAAAAAAGAAAGATAAATGACCCATTGTATAACACTTAGTATTAGACAGACTAGATGTCCCTGTGTTCTGAGAGATAAGACTCTTGTATTATTACACCCTAATAAAATGAGTTAATGTTTTAGTATCAGAGATAAAAGGACAGTTGGATATATTTAATAACCAAACTGAGAAACACTTAATTTTAGTTGTCTGTAGCAATATAACACAAATTCCCCTGTAAAACAAATTGCACTTTTGGAATATACTTTAATGTGCATTCGACAAAGGAGAAAATGAGGTGATTGAAGTTCAATTTGTAGCATGTTATTAACCATTTCCGCTTGACTAGATGAGTAAAAGGATAATGGATGAGGGTTTTATTATTGCCTTTCTGCTAAAATGAAGTGGTGTAAAAGATAAGGTGATGAGATTAATGAACATAAGGAAAAGGCGTAATCAATCAAACTCCAACAGGGAGATGAGATGACAGTACTTAAGATTTGTAAGGATACATATTTTAAGAAGTGGATTTTATCAACACCAACATTTTGTTTAGGTGGAACGCTATGAAGCAGATACCTGCCGATTTTAGTTAGTTTTGTACGTTCCTTATGCTGCTGTATATTTGAATCTTCAGCGACTTAAGTAACAGATGAAAGCTGAGATGTCTTGTTTATTTAAAACCCACATTTTTTAAAACTGCAGTTATAAATGAGGACAAACAAGTGCAACTATTTATTTTATAGCAGGAACAGTGTTTTATTTATCAGTTCTTCACTGGTGAAACACTCTTAGATGTGTTTGGAAGAGTCACTTCTGTTCCCTGTTTTACCGTCTCGAGTTCTGTGGCCCTGTCTTTTGAGAAGGTAGTTTTCATGTAGTCATGAAAAAGCAAGGCACATTCCTTTTCCCGTAAGAAACAGTCAGCCATCAAAATCCATAAGATTTCAACTCTCAGATTCTTGAATAGAAAACAATACCTTATGAAGACTAATCTGCAGAACTTTTTGGATAGAAACACATTCCTTGTTGTAGGGTGACGCTTTTTATGTTTCAGATCTCAAATGCAGTACTTCTTGCCTTTGATACATATCTTAAAATGACTAACTTACTTGCATATCTGTGTTGCTAACAAGTTATGGAAATAAGAGTCCTCATCGTAGCAAATGATTTGTTACAGGCATTTTTAAATGTTTCTTATGCTAGAATCCTAAATTCTTTAAATTACTTGCAAGTACTCCAGCTACGTTTAGTCATGGAGTGACTTTGGTAACCTAAAGATGGGTCTTGTGTGTTAAACTATGCTTTTTTCTACAAAGGAACACTGAGCTGCAAACTAAATCACATAAGAACTGAGCATGCCTTTGCAATACCCTTTGTGTTTCTCATGCCTTCAGTTTCCCACTTTTTAAAATAAATGTAAACCACCTTCAAGACGTGGAGCTGACTGGGAGTGGAGCTTCCATCTAATTGTTTTTTTTTTTTTTTTTTTCCCTTGTGTTTTATTTTTTTCCCCACTTAATGATTTAAGGAGGGCTTCCTTCAAATACATTTAATTTGCTTAATGAGTTGCCTTAAGTTACTTTTGCAAATGAAATATGCATGGATAGGCTAAATTATTGTATTTTCTCAAGGAACTGTTAGTTCTTGGCAGCGCTTTGTACAGGATGGATAGGTTATTGCTGTGAGGTTAAGTCTGTCTGAAAAGCCTTTTACAATGCTTTCTTCTCTTTAGACTTCAGAATTTATGAAACAGACTGTTAGATATTGGCTAGAACTCAGTGCTTTGTAAATACTCCCACATTAGTTCTGACTTGTTCTGCCTTTTAGGAAAACTTCCAGTTGTGCAAAACAGTATTGTGGATTTGTAAGATAAATGCGTAACACAGGCCAGATCACAGTTTTTCACTGTAGCTGATGTTTTCTTATAGACTTACAGTTCCCTCTTCTCCTCTCATCTGCACAATTTTTTGATAGGTCATTTTTTATTGGACCCTCAGGAGAAGCAAGTTTTAGATTTAATACCCTGGAGGGAGTGGCAAGGCAAATCATATTGTTGGATCACTTGTTCAACTATCCCCAGACTGCTGTCTGTGTATGTTGTATTGGTATGATATTCCCAAGCCTTTCTAATCAATCATTTGGACTAGATATGCAGTTTAATTTTCTATTGTATTTTAAAAGTGAAATTATGTTCATGTTCTTGTTTTGTTACTCCAGTATCCTAGATGTGGTCACAGTTCTCATATTAGGTATGTCCATGGCTTAATTAACCTTGGAAGAAGGTCTGTATTCGTAAGAATGTTTTATAGCTGAATTTAAACTGTTTTGTCATCAGTGAAAATGTTGATCAGCAGTTACTTTATAAAACCTTCTATTCACATTGCTCTTTGTTCTTTGCAAATGTGGATCATTTTAATTGGTCAGATTACTTAAGTGGGTGATCTTCTGAGATTCTCTCTTGTAGTCATACGCCATTTTCCATGCGAAATGACTCTACTTTTACAGGAATATGAGATAAATGTAAGAATACGGATACTGGGTATGAGGCATGCTTATGTAGGCCTTGATTAAAAAAGTGTGATGGGGGGCATGTCCTCTGATAACTAAGAGTGATTTCTGTATCTTGTTGTCATATCTGTATTCTGATTTGGTATACAGAAAAGGAGCTAGCAGGGAGAAAAGCAGTCCTTGAGCAGTGGAGAGTTTATAAGCAGCACTATCTTCTGTCCCAACTTCTGAGAGCAGGAGGGAGAATTTCTCTAGCATTAATTACTATACAGTTCTGGGATGTGGGGCAGCTACCAGACATCCCAAGTAAGGCAAATGTATGTAATTACACAGCAGTCCCGGCAGCTGCTCCAGTATACTCAGAGGGAATTTGGTTCCTGCAGCAGTCTAGAGATTGTGCAGCACAAAGGTGGCATTAAGCCATTTTTACATTCCCATCCCTTTGCAAGCTGCACCTTCTGTGCCATATCTCTCATAAAACATAGCACAGAATCTTTTAATGTAAACTGCTGGATTGGCAGCTCTGGAGTCTGACTTTTCTCTTTGCCTTCGAGAGGCACATCTGTTCTTTTACGAATGGGCTTGGTTCCCATAAATGACCTGATCAGATGCAGTCTTTTATGATGGCTGGTACTCTAGCTTCCTGCCAGATGTGTGGGGGTGGTTTTTTGTTTTTGTTTTGTTCTGATGAAGGAATATGAAGAGTAGTTTACAGGACATCAATAAAAAATCCTTCTTTTTGACAATGAAACTTACTTTTTTTTTCATTGTCCATAAGTTGTTTTCTCCCACGTGCCTTCTCCAAGTTCATATCAAAATGGCAGACACTGAACAACTGCCAGTATTGCAGGTGCTTTAGTTCCCTCCTCTTTTTGTAGCTGCTGTTCTGCTTGCACATGTTCTGCTTGCACATGCACATTGTAGGGTACATGTAGGAGCAGCCCATAGGAAAAGTTATAACCCGAAGGTGGTTAAGTAGGCAGGTGCAAGGCACTGCAGTGGGAAATGTAACATGACTATTCTTTTCAGAACAGGAATTTGAAGAGACAATTAAAACAAACACGAAGCTTATTTTTCTAAAGAAAACTTCATGGCTAAATTACGGTTAAGAGCAAAGATAGCAAAACTAAGTGAACTTCTACATTGTTTTCTGTGATATACTTTTGAGAAGCATGTTCCTGTGTATTACCTTTGATCATATCTAGTTATACTGCTGTGGATATGAACTGCTGTGAGTCATTAGTCTGGCAGTTGTCCTAGTTTTCTGTACTCTATAGAGATCAACCAATATAGATGGATAAAGATTATCTACAAGGTTTTTTGCAGTAGGAATTTTATAAAAGGAAGGGGGCTAGTTGTAACTTTTAACTTGAAAAATAATAAAAAAAAAAAAAAAACAAAAAAAAAAAAACAACCCTGCACAGAAACTTAAAATCTCTACATTTGACAACTTTGTCAAATATTGGAGAGAAGATGCTTCTGATATGCAAGCAAAAAACAGTAATTTTCATAAATACAGAGAGAAGAACCTGTCCGAGAACAGTCCAGTGTGAAGTTGCAGCTGAGAATAAGAAGATAGTAATTTCCACAAAATCTGTTTTGGTCATCTGAAAAACTGATTGACTAAAGCCTCAAAGTTATCTCAGTGTGAGTGATTAATCATTGATGATGAAGCTGCATCCTTGCAACTTGCTTTCTGTAATTTTACTGCACTTGTCTTATATGAGGAACAAAAATAATTGATTAATTTGGTGTGTAAAATCTTTCTGGAAAAAAAAATCCTGATCATGAGATCCTTCGAAGATGTCCTATATTAGAGAATTAAGATGTAGAATTACTGAAAGTAGTCCTTGGTGGTGTTCTTCCAGAGGATTTTAGTAACTGAGGATAGTGGAATTGCTATGGCACAGCCTGAAGCAGTGATGGAACACCTGGTGGGAAGGCAGGGCCAACCCAGGGGAGCTCAGGTGCATGCAATGTACCTGAGTGAGCAGAAAGGGATAAGCCAGGATCCACCCCTTCCTAGACCTCATTAAAGGGTTGGCGGTGGAGGCAAGGATGTCTTTTGCTGGATATATCTGTCTTCCTGGGGCTTGCTAGCTGTAAGCAGATCTTCTCCTTCATTTCTGCATAAGTGGCTGATGCATTTGGGCTCGTTCTCATTTTTTGTAGCTCAAGACTTTGTCACTGCTCTTATTACAGTGTTTTCTATCTCACTGTGGCATTACACTGAGTAGTTTCAGAGAAACACACCTGAGTGAGTGTCTTCCTCATAAACTGTGGTCTAAAGGCTCATCTGTTCTCTAATTTCCATTATGAAGTCTTTTGTATGATCAGATATGGGGTTCTTGGCAAAATTTGGGTTGTGGTCATACTACCTCATGATTTATTTATTTATTTATTGCTTAATAGTGTGAAATGCTAGGGAACATAAAAAAGCTTTGAGGTTGAAGTTTAAGAAGGGTTTTTGTTTTATAATCCCTTTACCAGTAATGAAACACTTCCAAAACAATTACTGTTAGAGTATCACAATCTGAATTTGTGTTTTTTTTTCTTTTTTATTAACTCATCAGGAGATCTGAAGTAAAACTAAGTAACGGTTTTCAGTAGGATTTCCTTGGTTGTTTAGGTAAACTAATGGCAAATGAGGTTTCCCAATGTGATTTCCCAAAATTCTGTCTCACTTGGGGCAGCTAGCCTGAAATGCACCATTGCATCATTCAGTACTTGTTTTTTCTTGACATGCAAACTGAAATAAAAGTAGCTTTTTTTTTTTTTTTTTTTTTTTTTTTAGTGGTTATACAGTATATATTTAAATGATGAAATTCATTGACACAAAATAAATAAGTCATCACATTTAATGCTGTCTACTAAGGAATTATGGTATCTACCAGTTTATGTGGACATCAAGACTAGCCAGAATTCTTAATTAGAATGGATTAAAAGCACTCTACAATTATTAAAACTTATGATGTCATGGAAAAAAAAAAGGAAACTATTTTATTTGCCTGCTCTGCTAGCTGTTGCTAAAGACAGAATGCTGGGGTTATATGTACACTGAGTTTGATTTAGCATGGTAATTTCTGCATTCTGTGTATGATACGCTATTATGTAGTCTGTCACTCGTGTTAACATTTCAGTATATGTATACACACAAGTATGAATCTAGATGTGTGTGTACCAGTGTGCTTTCATAAGAGTGTCTCCATCCTTGGTTAATTTAAATGATGATATACAAGTAGGTTGGAATCCATACAGCCCCATTCATGTATGCTGCTTTGGTAAATGCATGAGATGTGAACTGTGGCGCGCGTGTTAGTTGCACCATTTTAATGATGCTTATCAGAGAATCTGAGAGTGGACACGAGTTGAAATAGCCACTTTTTCAGAAGATGCTATCTGAATCATTTGGAAATTCTTAGAGTTAATTCATTGTGGCACGCTGTCTCGGTTGTGTGAGCTTTGTGCATCTTCCTCTTGGTGAGCAAATCCTTACTAAGAAATCAGAATGTAACGGGTTCACTAAATCAAGACAGCAGTCGATTCTTCCAAGATTATATGAATTATTGTAATTGTAGCTCTGTTTCGTCATGAATCTGCTGTTTTATTTCCCAAATAAAGGAAAATTCTTTTATCCTTATCTTTGTAGGGCTTGGCAAGGCACTCAAGCCTTTGTTTTCTTCTTGTTGAACTTCTGCTTTTTAGGCTGCGTAATTTAACTTATAGTCCTGCCTTTAGCAATTGGATCTTATTGTTCTCCATTATGGTCAAATGTTTTCTGCCTCTGGTAGTGAACCATTGTTGATGTTTCAATCTAAGCGTTAGCAGAGGTGATCAAAAGGGACAAAGAAATTATGAAGTATTGGACGTAGTGGGAAGGAGTAAGATAGCTGGTACCAACTTTGCTTACAGTATTTAATGATTTATTAGTGCATAAAGAATGTTGAGAACCTCGTAGTCAAAAAAAAAAGGAAAGAAACCTGTTATGGATAGAGGCCTTCCTTATTTTTTTTTTTTTCTTGGTGATCCTGGTGAAACTTACCTGCAGTTAGTGGAAGACTGCTTGCAGAAAATCTGCATTGCATAATTTTTTTTCACTTTGAAATACAGCTTTAGCATCAGGATAAAGAGAGAAAGTATGGTTATGCATCCTCTATTTTAATCATCTGGGAAGTATTTTTCATGTCATCGCACGTGTACTGATCTGTGGCCTGTGACAGACGTTATTCATTTCCACAGAAATTGTGGTTTTATATATAACTTTTATTTTTAGATCTATTCTATAGGTGAGAGTAGTTGCTAAGTTATAACTAATGATTGTGCTATTTACAGATCCAGAGGTTTTGAAGTGTATCAGGCTAGTATAAACAGCGTACTGTGAAATAAGAATTTCAGCTTGTGGTAAATCTATCTGTCCCCAGCAGCTTCAGGTAAAATAATTTTAGCCTTCTAAAGCACATCAATTTGCTAGTCTGTGGTTCATGTATCAAAGAGCATTCTATGAAAATATCAATATCATTGGTTAATATAAATGAAATTAATTTTTAAAGGTGGGCTAAAGGTTGACATCTGAAAAATTGCATTACTTTGCAGAAGAGAAATTTCTGTCTTCTAGTGAAATTTCAGGTCAGGAGGGCAAGTAATTTTCACAATCTTCAATGGGAACCAGTGAAATATGAACTTCGTTGTCACCTAGCCCCAAAGCGATAAGATAAAATGAGCTGATACATCATTTGCTGTGGTTTTATCATCTCCTCCAGTAATTGGAAGAGAAAACATAAGAGTCCTTTACCACCCCCCTCTCCAATCCCTTCACCACCCACACCCAGGCATAAGCCATTTTGCTGTGATCGATACAAAGGTCACAGAGTATTTATTTATTTATTTAATTTTTTTTAATGCTGGGTAAAACCATCTAGTGGAACATTAAAGTAATGAATATGTTTAATTGAGTTTGTCACCCATGAAAATGCTGAACAGGATTGTGTAGCAGACTGTGCTCACAGGAGGGACTGGATGGAGGACTACTGTTTGAGCGTGGATTTCAGGGGCTATGTGTACAAGTATCTATTACTTAAAGAGAACATCTTAATCACTGTTCTCAAGATCTCTAAAATAAATGATAAGCTTTGAGATTTATTTAAAAATATTTGGATATTTAATATTATTAATTTTGGATGTATTTAAGGCAAGAGTACAGTAAGACCGTTCACTGTGGATGCTACAGCTAGAAACCACGTAATGTTTGGATGGTAGAATCAGAAGACACATTTGCAAATCTGAGTTTGTGGTGGAGATCCAGATTACTACTGAACTGTGAATCAGATTTTATGTCCTCTACGTGCTGTAATTTTGCATTCCTGAACAAAAACGATCCCAAAAGACTTAGAATGCTACCAGAAGACTGTATTTATGTACCTTCTCTTTCAGCTGCAATCAAATGCTAGTTAGAAGCATTTTGTTTGTTTGCTTTTTTGTATCTAGCTTAATGTGCTTCATAACTTTTTTAGGAAAAGATTTCAAGAAAAGCTGTTGTGAAATGCACGAATATGCATCAGCTGTTTAAATAAGCTATTTAGATTTTATTTTACTCACAGCAGTTAAATTGACTGGCACGTTAAAGTAATGTAATTATTCAATTACAATTTCACTTCTGTAACCCATTTGCAGACTTAATTACTTTTAGGATGTTCACATTTTTAAGATCAATACTTTTCTCTAAAAGAGAATATATAATAGCTGATTTGTTTGCCTGAAATGTAGAGCAAAATGTTCATCCAGTCCTCAGTAAAATGCTGCTTTTCTCATTCAGGAGGCAGATGTGGAGGTGTTATCTTGTAACAATTTAGTGTAATCTGTTACAAGAGACATAGTTTGTAATCAGGGTTCAAGAGGGGGCTTTGAAGGAAAAGTGAAGTGGGGCATTTGTGTTCAAAAGTGTACAATGAATAGCTTCCAAGTGAGCATTTTCATGTTAGAAAATTAGCTGAAACCCAACTATGAATTGTTAGGAAATGATTTGTTTACGTATGACTTTAATTAACAATCATCACTATTGTATCTGAGTTTCCATGCAACTCTGATTTCAGTCTCCTCAAAGTGGAAGTTGAAGCTGGCTCTTCTTCACCTGTTGGGCACTCAGTGGGCTTCTTTCTGCCAGGTAGCATGGGGGCCTGCAACAGGACTGTAAGGACTGGCTGCTAGCTTGGGCTGTCATTTCTAGTATTTGAAGTAAATAAGAGCTTCATGCAAAGGTAGAATCAGTTTTGGATTTTAAATAGTGATGTCATGCCTTTTCTTCATCTGGTTTGCTGAGGTTTCACCATGGAGTAGTTTGTGTAATAAGATTTTTGGAACTGTGGAACCTGACATGGTTCATTTCTTTACTTCTATGGCAGACTGTTTAAGTTGTCTTTCCTCCTGCAGAGTGCAGTATCTTTTGAAATAAATGAAACGTGCAGTAGATTGAATTCCAGTCTGATGTTTCGAATCAACTGAAATTGTGTAAATATCTGTTCGTGTGGAAAAGGAAGTTCTGTTTGTGCATGTTACATGAGATTGTTTCAGATGTTGGTCCATAACTATTACCAGAGCTGACAAATAATGAAAATAAATAGAAGTGAACTCAGAGCATTGTACTGAAGGATAAATAAGATGGTTGGTCTTAAATTCTTGAGCAGAATTTCTGTGCTGTATGGCTTAAGGAAGGAAGTGGGTATGTACAAGAGTAGTTTTTGCAAGTTGTAATTTTGAAACTGGAATTATGAGATGTGGTAGCACTAATTAAAAAAAATCCCTTTATGAATATGAAAATTCTAAATTTAAATAGCCAGCCACTTTCTACAGCTAGTAGGTTCTGTTAATAAAATCGGCTATCTGGCAAGGAATAAAAGGTTGAATTTGATTTTAGTAAGGAATCCTCAGTGATACACATGAAAGCAGCGCGTTTGTGCCCTGGATCTTTCATCTTGTCTGCTGGGCCCGCTAAGCACAGAGCAATGGTAATGATGCAGTTTCCATAGCAACCGGTTCATTGGAGGGCTAGACCTCTGTCTGGGGTGCTGTCAGTGTGCGAGGGGTTCAGAGAACAGAGTGTCCCAAAGAAGGGCTGCTTCCACCTAATCCAGTTTTAATTGAACTCCAGAGACTTTGAAGTGAAGCTGCGGACCAGGCAGTTACTGTTCCGACTGGGGATGGAGGCCTGGCTCAGCTAGGCCTCAGCTGCTCTCGCTCCTGATAACGGCTGTTAATGAGCGGCCTGAAGAATTGCTCTAGCAGGGACGGCTATCGTGCCTGCAGTGCGATCCAAGTTTGGGCTGTAAATCCTGGTGTTTGGTAACTTCACCATGGCTGTATGAGGCGCGCAGCATAAGCTAGCTCTGCTAATTTCAAATTGTTGCTTTTCCTTTTGGTTCGGGGGAAAAAAAAAAAAAAAAAAAAAAAGAATAAAAAAAAAAAAAAAGAATAAAAACAAAGGGCTTTTGGCCATGTGTTTTTGCTGCCTCTACAAATGTCAGACCCACAGAGTAAAAGTAATAATTATTCAACATGCTGATTTTTCTTACAGTAATAAGTAATTACTTAATAAGTTTGAATATGAAGTGTTCTGATTTATAGTGACAGTCAGTCGTTTCAATTGCTATTACAGAAATGCAGAAAGACTTTCCTAATTGTCTCTGAAAACAATCATTGAAATTATAAGCTCCAGTTTTCAGGTCTTAATATGAAGGAATACCAGCAGAAGTACTAAGACATTTTTGTACGCAGGCCCTGCAACTTTGTTTCCTTTGTCACCTATTTGTATGCTGTGCTCTGTAAAAGATACTTAGGATGCGTTTTTTTCTTTCTTTGTCCATGGAGTATTGGGACAGGAGAAGTTGTGTGTTGCACTGGAAGGGAAGATGTGGAAGATGGTTTGCTTAGTAAACTTGCTGCTTTTGGTTCTCCCCAGTTGTTTTTTATAAAGTTTGCAGATATGGCACTGTATTTTACACTGTGCTATGCAACACTTAATTTTAGTTCTTCTGTCTTCAAACAAATAGCTCATGCAAGGCAAAGTCTTCCTTAGTTTCAAACCTATAAACAAGTCATTGTGTTCAAAACCAGTCTCGCTTATGTTAGAGGCTTGAGTTTCACTTCTCTTTTAGTTTTTTTTTTTTTTCTTCCCAATATATTGCTAAGTGAAATTGTTCTAAGAGTGATGGTGAAAGATTGTACTTAGATCTCTTGTGCTGGGTTTATGTTTAAAGTGTTTGTGTTTACTAAAATGGACAAATTTCAGATATTTTCCTTTGCTTGTGCTTTGTTAATCTGAGGCCCAATGGTGTCCAGTGTTGCCGTCCTTTAACACTTACATAATTAAGCATTGAAATGAAAAGGAAAAAGTGAAGAAACAAAGAAACAGAGTGGCTGCGGACTAAAAATGAGATTAGTTTGAACTGTGAAGGCAGACTAAGCTTCTGTGTCTGTCAAATGGGATGACAGGAATTGTAACAAGTTACTTTGACAACCGCTTACTCCATAGAGAGATTATGCTGAGTTCATTTGCAGGTTTGTATTTAACCTTAGCTGACAAAATGATACTTAACCTCTTATACAGACAACCTTTATACCTCCAGAATTAATGAATGTTGCCTTAACGATAAATGTAAGGAATGTTTTTTCTTCCTTAAAGACATTTTTTACTCTCTTTTTTGTTGCATTTCTCTTGTTACAATGCTAAATTGAGTGTGGATACATCTGATGGTACTAGTAGTTCACTTCAGAATACGCTTTTGTATTTTATGACCTTTCTTGTTGTTTCTGAAACTCCCGTAAAGATAGTCAATTGTCCTTAAAGGAAAAATAAGGGCAAATTTTAAGAGGTTCTGGTATAAACAGTTGAATTTAGACCTAAAAAAATCCATGCCTCATAGCATTCTTTTAAATATGAGCAACTTTTTAATTTTGCTGTAGGTTTTGGATGCATTTGGTAGAATCCATGCTTATGCATCTGTTTCTCTATAAAAACGTGTTACTTATGCTGATAGCATATTCAAGCATACTCTCTCACATGCTCAATTTGTTCTAGATTCTGGCATATACAGAAGGACTCCATGGCAAATGGCTTTTTTCAGAGATTCGAGCTATCTTTTCCCGACGCTATCTTCTACAAAATACAGCGCTGGAGATATTCATGGCAAATAGAGGTATTGTGAGTTTAGAGAAATATCAAGTCTTGATTGATTCTGGGGACGTTTTCTTTCTCCTTGGCTCCTTACTCATTCCCTTTTTGTTAGGGATCTGTATAAGCAGTAGAGAGTTTTGGATTAAGTGCCTCAATATTTAAGTTAGTATATTTTTGAATTACGATTTTTGTTTTTCCTTCTTTTTTTTCCTTCATTGAGGAATCGCGTTCAGACGTGATAATTGGGAATTAGCAATACTTCACTTTCACGTATATCCACATACTTACTTGGCATCCCCTGAAGTCTATTGTTTAAGGCATACGCTACCTCTGATCTGTTATGCTTGAAGTTTTTTCTCCTCCCTTGGGGGAAGGTTAGCAATTATTAGTTATACCAAGTAAGAAAACAGAATGAAAGAACTTCACTAGCAGACTGGATCAGTGACTGATTTAGCTTCATTCTTTATTTCTAGGAATAATATTAATGTATTCTAATATTTTCAAGCATAGTCGCTTAGATAGCTCTAGAATTATATGTATAAAATTACGTAATATATATAAATGTATGTAATATATAGGAGTTACAAATACATATTATATATATTTAAACAGGGAAGCACAGCTGTCAGTTATTCCTCAGTGTAACTCCAAGAAATAAATTTGGGCTTAACCCTGCTTGAGTATGAACTTTTTTTTTTTTTTTTCACTTGTCAGCTCCTTTCTCAGACACACATAAAATTCACTCAAAATATGAAGAGTTAAGATTTTGGACAATTTTCTTTTGCTGTTATCTCCTTGTAAATTTTAGTTTGGATTGCATGTTGTCTTTACAGATTGAACTAAGATTCTTCAGACACGTTGCTTTTGTACCAGTAATGAATATTTAAAAATTAAGTTGTGAAAACACCAAATAAAGTAGGTCCTAAGAGGACACTTTGCAAATGTATAATTGTTTTTTTTCCTCTATAGTAATATTAGATATTGTTGTCCTGAAATCTTTATGTTTTATAGGATGACATATTTAATGCAGTTAGTGTGACAGTCAGAAAGTACCGTCTTTGTTTAAAACAAACTCTCATCTTGAACATAACTGTTAAGGAATCAGACACATATCTTGCAGAGCATGTCTGGGAGTCCACCAGAATATTCATAATGTGCACAAACACTTTCTTACTTAGGACCCTCTAGTTGCACTTCATGAAGTTAAGGAATGTTTCCTGGTGATCACGATTGGATTAAGTAGTTCAGATTTTTGATTTCTTATTTCATTAGTGTAATTCTGTTATTTCACACAAAGTATGAAGATAATATTTTGAGAAATGAATATATGTAGAAAATGTCTACCCATAAAGCTACTTTACATATAAACTACCCTTTTTGAAATTAATCCTAGTTAGTTTGTATATACCTATAGGTTTGACTTCTGTTCAAAAAGCAGAGCAACTGCAGGCCTTAGAAACGTGTAAAACTGTCAATTTCTTTTGAAATTCCTTTCAGTGGAAAATAGAAGAAATTTTATATGCAAGTGTATTGACAGTAATCTGAAGGAAGCATGTCTTGTTTTCCATCTGTTTGGCACCTGATTGTTGGCGTAGAAAGGCTGAAATAAGTAATACCAAGTAACATCGTATTTCAACTCCTATGTTCACAGTGGGTGTCATGTTCAACTTTCCTGATCAAGCAACAGTAAAGAAAGTGGTTAACTGTCTCCCTCGGGTTGGTATTGGGGCTACCTTTGGACTACCTCAGACCAGGTATTTAACAATTTGCGTTAATTATAACTGTGAGGTCTAAGTGTTTTTTGTTTTTCGTCAAGCCGACCAATGGTTTAAAGCCTTAATACCTATTGCTTTACAAAACATCCCTGTTTGTTCTGCATGCTTTTTTGAATGTGTTATTGTAACTAAAAACTTTGGATTTGAGATTGTTTTTGTGATTTCTGTCTGTTACATAGAAGGTATCATCTTTTTGTCAATATGACTTAATGTACGTAAGGAAAATAGGACTCCTTGTTTACACTGAAATGTAAGCTTGGTTTAAGATGGCTTGTAGTACTGATTAGTTTTTCAGAGTTCTCAGTTTCATTTGCTTGACTGTAACATCCTTGAGTTCTCTGTATTATTTAAATGCAGAATAAAATGACTGTTCCTAATCAGAAGGATATTCTAATCATGTGTAGACTGACATAAGCTAAACAGCATGTGAAGGATTGATAAGGTGTATCTTTTTGCTCTAGAGGACAGGGTACAGATTTGTTTTGATTAAGTGGAAAAATCAGTATTTCTCTGTCAGACTTTGCGTTTGGATTGCCAGACTGAAGATTATGATTCACTTTGCTACATTTTTTTGTAGTAGATGATTTGGGCTTTTTTACCAGGTATCTTCAGGATTGAAGTCAGCAGCGTAGTTTGATGTTCACTGAGGCTGATGGAAGTAGTTTTTGAAGTGTTCCTCATTTCTAGTTGGATTGATTTCCTCCTGCATTTAAAGTATATAAGCTTCAGGTATCCAAAATTGCATTTGGTTTAAATAGAAATGTAGCATAGAACTAGTAAAAAGAAATGTTCTACTGCCACTAACATTTTCTTAAGTAAAAAATGAAGATCCTCCAGGTTTTCTCATTATTTGTCTCCAATGTGTACTTCTGTTTTTCAGACGCATTTCTTTGGCTAGTCCACGACAGATTTTCAAAGCTTCCCATATGACCCAGCGGTGGCAACACCGAGAAATTTCCAACTTCGAATACCTGATGTTTCTAAACACAATAGCAGGTAACACAAATTACTGTGGAACTCATGAATGGAAGCATTTAGTTAGCAGTGTCAGTCTCAGCAGTCATGAGGCACTGCTGGTTTTTCCCTTTGAACAAATAACTTCTCCAATGCGAAATTTTCTTCAGAATAATAACTTCATAAATTCCTCCTACATTTACTTGAAGCATTTTTCCATGGTGATGACAGTGCTTAATGGTCTACTAATTGGCTTTCAGACTGGGCTCTTTCTAAAATGGCCTGTAGAGCAAATGCCTCTGCTTCTGCTAACGGCTTCAAATACAAATGGTCAGTTTTGCTAGTTTCTGCAGTCAGTCATTAAGTCAGAGATGCCAGGATACTGGCAGATTTTTTTTTTTGAAGTAGTGGAAGTTCTGTTTGACATTGATCATGACACTATTTTCTCAGTTTCTAGTTGAATGAATCTTTTCAGCTTTAATGTATTACTGAAATAATGAAGTGTGTTCTAGCTGTTGGTGTTCTTGGCATTTGCCGTTTAAAGGAATTTAAAAAAAAAGATTATGGAAAAAGGAAAAATCTAGTTGCCCAATGTGGGAAAGTGAAAGACAATCAATTTGAAACAAATAAATAATAAATATATCAATGTCAAGTATCCTTAATCCTGAATAAGGAAAAACGTGTAACATAACCAACTGATAAGGGAAAGAAAGGATCTAGCTATACCATTTAAAAATTCTGCAAATCATAATGGAAAAATATGGAATGGTGTAAGAAAACAATGGAAAAAAAAAACTTGGAGTGACTCTTAAATTTCTTTTCTGATAGAAAATTTTCTATCATTCGCCTGATAGAATGGATTGTAAAATAATCTCCCTTGGGAAGAAGTAAAAGCCTTTCACTTGAGTCTTTTAAGAGCAGACAAAATCAAGACAACGTATTCATGTGAATGAACTTCTGTGACAGAATCCAAAGACAGGATTAAAAAAAAAAAAGTTATGTTACTGGTTATGTGCAATGTGTGTATGTATTGTGTAGGTGATATATTTGGTTTTACTGGAGGAAGGTGATTATATCCATCTTACGGATTCACTAAGGTGTGCATGTGAACCTGGTTCTAGAACATGGTGGGGGTTTTTTTGCAGATTTTTTATTCTATTACACGTAGGCATATCCAAAGATCAAGGCCAATTTAACGAGGATTCCCTAAATAAGATGGTTATTTGAGTGATTTTTTCAACCAAAAATCCTGAGCTCCTTCACATAGTGAATTTAATGCATAGTGAAAATTGCTTCAACTTTTTGTGTAAAAAGAAGTCATTGGATTTCCATTTTTTTAGGTTTCTCATTTTAGAGATTGAAGACAAAATGACAAAGCAAGGAAAAGTACATAGGAAATGAATGTATTTAACTGTCACTCTTGCTGCTTGCAAAACAGTTAACAAATGAAGTGAGATGAGCTGCAGTGTTTTAAATACTAGCAATTTGAAAACTTTCTAATTATCCTTTCTGTAAAGCAAAGTAGAGCATTGAAGTGATAAAGGATCTAAAATAAATTACGGTTCATTTGAGGAGCTCATAAAATTATATAGTTTTATCTTCAGAGGTTGATATTTTAGTTAAGCGGAAGTCCCTTAATTCCGGCTGTTGTTTTTCATTGTCAGGTCGCACTTACAATGATTTAAATCAGTATCCTATTTTCCCTTGGGTTCTTACCAACTATGAATCAGATGAGTTGGACCTTACGCTTCCTAGCAACTTCAGAGATTTGTCAAAGGTATTTGTCATACATTTTATTTTTCTCTCTGTTAATCATTACAGGAATTTTCAGTCTTATTCACATCTTCTGCAGTGTTTGCTGCTTTGGTGGAAAACATAAAGAAAAAAATTTATTTAAAATTTGTTCTTTTAACAAACATTATCTATACAAGATGTTATTGCAATAAAAAAAAAATGAAGGCAGTTTTTTAAAGTTGTTATTTTTAGGTAATTATTGATGAAGCTAAACATGGATCTGTTTGAAAATCTGAAAGTTTGTTTTTTCACTTCAGATTTAGCACTTCAACTTTAAAAAGTGCATCCATCATACACATATATGTATCTGCAGGTGTATGTTTCTGTTTATATATGTGTGCATATATATATATATATATATTCTGACTGTTTGGTACCTTTTGCCTATATATTATTATATATGATATATACAATGATCTATTGAAGATTATAGATAGAAATCGAAAGCGCATAAATAATACTTTAAGTCCAAAATGGAAAGGTACTGAGGTACTGTCATTGTAATATTTTCTAATAATATTATTATGTTTGACTTGTCATGAACTCAGTGCTTTCTCAGAATGTCTGACTGATACACAACTATAATCATGGGTAAACCTACACATGGTTTGACCTGTAACAATTTTTTATATGTAAACAATATTTTAAAGTAATTAAAATAAAGTAATTTAATAAGAAATTATTAGAATTTAATGAATGCTTTCTTAGTAGTTTCCAGGCCAAAAAAAAAAAAAAAAAAGAAAAAAAAGAAAAAATCTGAAGAGAGTTTACAACTAAAAATACCTATCGCTAATATAGATTTAATTTTAGGAATCTTAATAGTTCAAAATATAGGAACATGAGGAACATGACTCTGCAAAATTTAAGAGCTGAGGTGATACTGAGATGAAATGCAAAGATGATAAATTGCAAAAAGCAGACAAAATGGTTAGAAAAAAAACCCACAAATTTCTCTGTGAGAAGAATAATTAAAAGCAATAATGCTGTTTCCAAGAAGTTAAAAACAAAGTTTGAAGACATTTGTTGCTCAGTCTGTGGTGTAGCAGAAAGAGCTTTACCCATGGAATTCTTCTAGCACTATTTTCAAAGCTGCTCTATAGACAAGGAAAGAGTCATATATATTGTTTGGTTTTAAGCTTGTGTGAAAGTCCAGGAATTTGATCTTATTTCATACTACCTACCTGTTCGTTTACTACCACTTTTTTTAAAATTATTTATCACCTATATAGAGGAATTGGTGATTGGCTGAATTACATTTTAGAAAAAAACTGAAAGCTTATGAGTAACATCAGTTCTGTGTACCTTGAATTAGTGCATAAAATAAATGTACATAAAATAAATGTTAATAATGACTTCATTGATTATATTATTTTTTGCAATCTCTGTTTCCATTAATTTTTTGTCAAATTCTACTGAAAATATGATGCCATTAATAAAATAATTCAAGACATAAAAGGACTGCCCAGCTATTATACTTCCGAGGATCATCTTTTAATTGTATTTCAGCATGTAAACTTATCGACTCACATGGCACTGTAGTCCTTACCTTTCTCTCTGAACCCTGAAATGGAATCACAGAATGGCTTAAGTTGGAGGGGACCTTAAAGCCTGCCTAGTTTCAACCCCACATCATAGGCAAGGTTGCCACCCACTAGATCAAGCTATCGAGGGTCCCATCCAACCTGGCCTTGAGCACCTCCAGATATGGGACATCTGCAGCTTCTCTGGGCAGCCTGTTCTTGTGCATCACCCCCCTCTGATTAAAGAACTTATCCCTGACGTTTAACCTAACTCTCCTCTCTTTTTATTTAAAGCTCCTTGTTCTGATAGTATCAGATGGTGTAAAAAGTTGCTTTCCCTCCTGTTGATAAGCTTCTCTCAAGTACTAGAAGGCCATAATGAGTTCCTACCAGAACCTTCTCTTCTCTGAACCTAAACAAGCACAGTTCCCTCAATGTTTTGTTTTTTTTTTTTTTCATGAAAGATGTGCCCTTCATAAGATAGGTGCATAAGTAGAACTAAATGCAAAGTAGAACAGTTTTTCTCACTTTAGGTTAGATACCAGTCTTGACTCTGTTAAGAAATTGGATAGTAAACCCACCCTATCTTGATCTGTGTTTTTTTTTTTATTAACATAATTATATGTTTATAAGATTGTTGAGAATGTTCTGATAGTTCTTGAGAGTGCAACTTTATCTCAGAACTCTTAATTGCTTTTCCAGAAGAATGCAAGTCGTGCCTGTATACGTAATGGAAATCTTCGTCATACCTATCTCAAATTGTAGACATTTAGGTTTTGGTTTAGTGTTTAGGCATTTCTAACAGTATAAACTACACAGTTTAAATTTAAAGCTTTGTATTGGATGATGGATTCATGACAACTATCTAAAAATATTAACCATCAGCACTTTGCTAATTTTCAACGATGAAACTGTTTGACTGTATTGTGATATTTCCATTGCTATACAATTGCCTTTAGAGTAATGCTTCAAAATAAGTGATAGTTATGTATTATAGCTTGTCTATGCTTTTGGATGTTAAAGGTTTTAAGAATATTTAAATATATTTCAATTAACACTTTTTATGGTTTTAACAGTCCTACTGTGGGACTTAAGTAATTATTCTGATCTTGTAGTAAAGATGTAAGGTATTTTTACTTTTTTTTTTTTGATGGTAAGAAAATTAGAAATGAGTATTTCTTTAGAAGTTGCAAGTAAACGTTATGTATTGTGAAGTGACAAACATGAATAACAGTTTTGTTAATATATCAGCCTCAGTTAGTAAAGATTTAAAGAATTGTAGTGCGTAGGTTAAACCAACACTTTATTTAAGCAATTTCTTATGGAACTGTTTTGAACATCAGTCACACAATGATAAACCAAAGCAACTGAAATGGATTGTGGTTAATATTACTGTCAGTCTGACAAACGCTCCTGACAAATACCAGGAGTGCACTGCTAGTCTGTTACACTGCTTCGACTTCAGTGTTTATTTCTTAAGAGGTCACTATGGTTTGGAAAGAGTATTACATATTATATGTATAGCTGCATATATTTTATTTATACAGCAGACACTGTTTCCCACCAGAATGTGTCACATTCAGAAGCACACTTTTTTCTTTGTTCACTGGAAGCAATAAATTTTAATGTGTTTATGGAGTTGAATAAGGGAAAAAAATGAAGTGAACATAATTGGAATACATTGAGTTATCAGAGCATGATTTTACATTCTCAAAAGTTTGTTATAAGATCTTGTATGCAAATAGCTGTTGATAATTTGTCTTTTAAAATTTTTGTGCGATCATAAACTGGCAGTATTAGAAGAAAATTATGTCATTCTTAAATCTTATTTTCTCTTCACCGTAGCTACATGTGTATACACTAGTATTTTATTCTCATTTTCATCATTTTCTTGCAGTACTTGATAAGTCATTATCAGTTCTATACTGGCTCTTATATAAGTAATTACTTCTGTTCCAGCTGAGTGTGTAGGGAAAAAACAAACAAACAAACAAAAAAAAAACCAACAAAAACCAAACAAACAAAACCCCCAAATCTCTCACTTTCAGCAAAATGGGATTTTTAATTGGTGTGTGAGACCCAAAGATATCAAATGTATGTTTTAATTGCAATGACAAATCAGACTAGGTTTTTTTATTCTAATGCAAACTTCACTGTTGAGTGTTCTTCAGCATATCAGTCTCAATTGTGTTACAGGCTGTGCATTTCAAGAGCACAAATTCAGTGTCTGTGTAACTTGTGCTTGAATATTTTTCCATGTGAGGAGGGAGAGAGGGGAAAGAGCATGAAATTTGTTTTCTTATGTCTTGTTACTTTTGGCTAGGAGATAGAAAGCAGTAGCTGTTTTGATCTGCACCTGTTGTACATCTGCAAATTTAAAAACTTGACTACAGGGGCATTAAAGCTTACAGACATTCTGTGATAAATACTTTTCATGTAGGAGATGTAAAATAACATTTTATTCATCTCATATTCCAATACAGGAATCAATGTAGTATGCTAAGTAAAGCTGGTTAACTCATAGGAATTAGTCAATGTCCTTCTAAGCACAGAATGTTTTTCAGAATTGGACAGTGAAAGAAGGTGAGAAGACAAGATAAGAGGAAGCCGTAATTGATTCAGCAGTGATGATTTACTTTGATAGTCATTTGCAACTGCAATTTGGACACTGAAAACTTTGACATTTATCATTGCTGAATCAACAAGTTCCCTTGTTACTGCCTTGCAGTAGATTCATCATCAGTACCTTTAACAAAAGATAGCACTTAATTAAAAACATTCCAAACCAAGACAGGATAAGCTTTGAAAGCAGGTGTGGATATTTTTCTTCTTCCTGTAGCTGTATATTAGAGCTCTTGTGCAAAGACCTGCTTGTGCAAAGAGGTTTTCAGAGCTTGACATCTGACATAATCATGTTAAAATAATCTTCTAAGGGAAAGAAAGCATTCAAACAGGAAGCAGTAGCCTAAGCAGTGTTTTGATTTTTTGGGATTTGTGTGTTGATACCCTTTAAGAAACCATTATAAAGCAAAATCTAGGTGAGAGAGCAAAGTCTTTCTTCCCAGTCTGTCATCTTTCTCTATAAAGAGAGTGGACTAGGGAGGAAATAGGAGGTCGTGCTTGTGTTCTGGGAAATCTGGATTGAAGAACCACTTAAAAGAAAGCTGTGCAAGCATATGAAGCTCTCTTGTTCACATTCCAGGACGGTGATATAATCTTTGGATTGTTACAGGCTTTCTTTGTTTGGACCCAAAAATTTATCACGAACTAGGAACTAATACCAACTGAAATGCACTATAGTCTGATATATTCTACTGAAAAGTTTTAAATAACGTAAGGTTTTTTTCTACTTCTTAATGGGTGAAGAAATGATTTTGTACGCTTCCACGGTGCAAGTAACCCACAGACAGTTGCCTTCAAGGACTTTTGTGGGTAATAAAGGTGATCAGTTATCTTCTCTGACAGTTGATCTGTTTTATTTGGACACATTTTCCGAAACGAGGGAACAAAACTACAAACGGTCACACGGCTGTGTAAGCGATGTGATACAGTGCCCTATTCCCTGCCTCCCGACATTGTTTTTGCAGCACCATGGTCAGACACCCCGCGGAACAAGTCTATCCGTCCGATGGGGCACTTCAGCACCACGGACAGGGGCCGCGCCAGCCAAACGCGAATTGTCGAGGGTAGACTTCTTGTGCTGATATCTTACAGTATCATGCAGCATTTAGTTTTGGGCGTTTTTCTGAATTTTCATGCATGTGATTTTCGTGAATGTTTTGTTGCTTATTTCTCTTAGAGGAGAATCATATTTTAGGAGCTTCCAGTGCTTTGTTACACTGACATAACCTTCGTTCTATGAGTTTCTTTTTTCTTATTTCTTGTCATTAGCTGATTATATTCTCTTTATCAAATCGTCGTCTTAAAGCATGTGTGAGTGGATGATACCGTTCATCACTATCATTCTGAGGTTTTTCTTTTTTTTTTTCCTTACTTGCATTTCAGGTTTGTTTTGAGCTTACTCAAAAAGAATTAAGAAAAATTTTTTGATATTTGAAAAATTGTTGATGTTTTAAAAATCTTTTTGCAGGTAGCTGTTGTTTTTCATAAGACAAAAAAATTGTAAGATAATTTGGCAATACTGGAAGACTTCTCTCCCTCAAGGAACAGTGATGTTTGTAATATAAAGATAAAAATATTAACTGGTAATTAAAAATGAGCTTTCAAAATGCTGTTATTCATTTTTATCTGATGTTATTCTCCATCCTACATTTGTTCAAATGTCCTGAATGTATAGAGGTTTCTAATTGAAAATGAACTGTGCATGGTTCATAACCCTTAAAGTGATCACAGAAAACTGTGGGGCTCTTGTCTGGCATTAAAATATATTAGCAATTAAAATAAAGCAATTTTATACACGTTTTAGGCAGTCACAGAAATATGGAGAAAATAAAGAAGGCGACAATTGTTTGCTGTATCTTTATAATTTTTTTTAATACTGGGAGAAAAAAAGTGAAATAGTTAACAAATTCAAAATAGATGGAAACAAGCTTTCCACACATTAGGCAGCCAAGTTTTGGAATTTGTGCCTTCAGTGCATTTTTGATAATTAAATTTTATGTGAATTTTTATTGTAAAAACACGTGAAAGAAAAATGCATTCAGAATAATAAATATACAAGGGCTACTCTGAAAAGCAATGCTTCCTATTTTATTCTATTTGCCCGTGATGTCAGAGGTGGATGTTGGTGTGGGATGGCATTAGAGGTTGAACCTTCCCATCAATACTCTGTTACGTTCATCAGTGCTTGTTGAACGTTGATGGAGACCAAAGAATGGATATGAGCACAGTGAGACAGCAGATACTGCGTTTCAGCAGTAGTAACAGCAGCAGTGGAATACCTCTGCTGATGCACATTTTTTTTGAGCGTATAGAAATACAGGCTTTTGTTGATTGCTGTTAAAAATGCATAGCTAATAGTTGTGATGATGTTGGAAAAAAAAAAAAAAAAGTGTTTTATAGCTGAGAATTTTTCTTTGTGAAATGTTGTTATTGTGCTCTTTGTTGTAATAAATAGGAAATATTTATGAGGCATTACTTCCGGAGTGACCAACATCGTATTGTTCAAGAAATCTGGATCACTAGGGTGTGAGAGGGCACGTGGGAGTGTATTGTTCTCCTGTTTTTCAGTTTTTCATAATTTGTTTCCTTTCCATTAGAGATAAATTGTTGAGCTTCACAAGTTTCTTGGTCTTTCCCATCATAAGCATGCATATGTTTTTTTTGTGTGCCAGACCAGTAAAAAATTACTGCTATTTTCTGAAGTCATTGTTAAGTATGATTACTTCTGTGGAAGTGAGATTTTCTTTTTCCCCATCTTTGTATATGGTTTCTGAGTTTGTTAAGCTGTCATAAACAATTTGTAAGTTTGCTGGGGAAACATCTTGTCTATACAACTGTTGCTATGCTTTAGCTGTAGTAATTTTACCAGTTTATATACTCAGCTTAATACTTTAAGGTCAGTGCTTTCATTGATGTGACGTTGTTTTATGACTTCAAATTACTGTGTATTTTATGTCTAGTCTAAATAGTTTTTCTGTCTGATTACAGTAGTGCTAGACTTTACTTTAAAAGCAACTTCTGGTTTGTAAAAACATTCAAATAGCGAAACTAAAATAAAATATGTGTAGAAAAGAATAAACAAAGAAGAATTGATAGTGGGAAGTAGTGAGAAATTGGGGATGATTGTATTGCTCTTAATTTCAACTAATTTCTTCTAATATTGTGATGGGTTTTATTACGTTGCTTTTTTGTGGGCTTAACTAGCACCAAATTTGCATTTAAAAAAAGTCATGGAAAAGAGTAGCAAAAAGTGAGACCTTCTTCCTAAGATACTTTGAAGGAGGGAGAAAGGCATCCTATGCTTTTGTGAGATTGTAAGTCTCTGTCTTGTATTAGCTCTCCTTTTCACTCTTCTCTCCTCACTGCCTCCACTGCCATATTATTATTTCCTCTTATTTATCTCTCACCCTCTGTCAGTCCTCTATTTCTTTCTCATCTTTTTTTTTTTTCCTTTCCATTTCTTTGTAAACATAATGCTGTTGTAAATTCTGAGAATTTTACCGTAGCTCTTTTTGGTAGTACATAGCTTGGAATTGCAGTCTGCAAAACAGTTAAGGACACCAACATAGCTGCTGAATCTACTTAATTTTAGCGTACAGGAGGAGAGAACGTATGCTGCTCAGCAGAACAGAACATGGCAGACTCCATTCTTCTATACCACTCTGTTACTCTAAGTCACCAGGTTTGGTTGTTATAAATCTGGCTATTATGACAATCGCAAAACCACAGATAGAGTCAAAGCATCTCAACCAAGTGCAGATTAGTAAATAATTCATTATACTCTTTCTGAGTACATAATGTGTTCTTAGTTTACCAATAGCCAAAAAAAAGGTGTTTATATGTGAAGCCAGACAAAAGCAAACAAGAAGAGGAAATATAAAATGTTTCACAGTGCGTGGAGGATTCCTCATTTGAGTGCTAATCTCTATCCAATTTCTCCTTTAACTGAAGTAACCAGAATTTGCTGTTAGCATCTCATCTTTATAGCCTTCTAGTGTTCTATTTGTAGAGCTTGATGCTTGCACGTAAAGGACAACACTTATTTTGTTTATGCTTAATCTGCATAAAATATGAATTTGTGCCAGCTTTTAGCTTCTGGTCCTGTGATTTTAGTACAAGTGAAAAGGAATGTTCTTATTTCTGATTGCTTTCTATAGATGTGGTGTTGAGTGTGATGGCTGTTGATTTCTGAGACAGCGTCTTCTGTTGTCAGAGGAGCATCGTCTTTGAAAGGAAGACAGTGTTTTCAGAATCAGCAGCCGTGATTCAAGTGCATGTGGCTTTTCCCTAGATACTGTTTCTGGAAATCCATAAAGGGATTTGCTTATTTTATTGATTTTTAATAAGTAGATAAGGATGCAGAGATTTCTTGCACTTGATATCATGGACTGTATATGCAAACAGTTGCTTTTGGCTAGCAGGGTTGTTTTGTGAGTAATGCAACTGCAATGCCATACTCCCTTCACTTCTGGCAAACAGCTTGATTTCTCCTCCTGATTCACAGGGACATACAACTTCCTTTCTCCCTGACCTTTTGGAAGACTACAAAGCATAATAGCTCACTTCAGTTTACCTTCTATGTGGCATAACAGTGTAATCCTATCTCAACTATAAAGTGCGTGGAACATTCAGTTTTGCTGAACAATTAATTAAACCTTACATAAAAGCATGTGTGTTCTTAATTAGTTTGCAAGTTTGCAGTTCAGTAGTGCATAGTTTCTGGACACTGTTTAGTTTTGGAATCTGTTAAGTACGTTATAGCATTTGACACTATTGGTAGCAATGTGAAGACACAAAAAAAGGGAACTGCGAGATTTTTTCCTTCAAATTCAAGTTCTTTGAATTTAGGTGGCCTAAGATGTATCTTGTTAATTTAGTCATTGCTAAACATAGTTTTTCTTCATTTTTTTGTTCTTCAGATTTATTTATAATCTATTTTTTAAATTTGGACTTTGGGAATCTTCTATACTTTGCACTGTTGTTGGTATTTGAATAGACAGACTCTGTAGTTGTTAGACACTTTTAGGTCAGGTTTTGCTACTGTCTGTTCTTGTCTCCAAGGTATAACGTGAGCTGTTCAAAAATCCTAAAACTGACTGTGGTAATTTAAAGTGCATATAAATGTGCCCACAAATAATCCTCCAAATACTTGAATGCAACTAATTTCTGCTTTTTTCCAACTCCCTTTTTGAATTCTTAGTTTTCATAAAATAGAGAACTGAGTCCAGAAAAAAGAATTCTGGTAACATAATGTGATCAGGTATGTTTTTTGGAAAAGTAATTTCAGAGAAAGCTTGTAAAGACAATCAACTGGTTTTTAAGCAGTACATATTTTTTTACTTAAAAAAAAATAAAAATAAAAATAAAAATAGCTCAGTGGTTTTTGGACACATACCTTTTATTAAATTTATTTTAGAAACAGAGATAAGAGGATATTTTATTCCATATGCAATGCATCATGAAATGCCCACAGACCCTACACGTGATAAAAATGCTGATCACAGTCTACTCAGTATACTTGCCACTTAGATAAAATAGCTGCTGAGAAATAGTTGTTTGCACCCTAAGCTGTGTCTGCAAGTGTTAAGTGAGGTGGCTGGTGGCCAGTAGTGTAAATAAATTAAAGATGCATCTTAGTGAAAAATTTATTTGCATGTCAGAGTAACTACAAGTTTGCTGTACTTGAGTGCCCTTCTCTAGCTTTTGTTGCAGTCATACTCTCCAAGATGTATATCAAGAGATATTGAGTATTTTAATATGAAGTTGTAAGAGAAGGGCCATTCCTGAACTTCATCCTGCTCAATATCTTGCCTCTGTGAATAGCTAGTAACAGGAACCTAGTGAAAGAAGAAAAGAAGGAGAGCATACAAAGAAATATCCTTTCCTTTAGATAACCTGCCTTATCTGGCAGGCAGAAGTTTAAAGACTTCATAATCTGGAAAAACATTTTGCACAGTGTGTAACGGCGACTGGTGGTCTCGTGATATTCTTTTCTTAACCCATTTGTGCATGTTTTGTATTGCTTCCATCAGCAGTGATTTCAATTTAATTATATGAGAACATGCAAATGTCTTTGTTTTTTAATTTGAATAATTATGCCATTTTTAATTTAATCTACTCTCTGAAGTCATATGAGGTCTTGCTGTTTTGCAACTCTTTTCTGTACCTGCAGATGATTTAACGTCAGGACTACATTATAACAAGAGGAGCTATTCCTCAGAACTTTTTACGTTTTCATCCTATTTGATTCCTTTATCCCTGTGAATTTTCAAGTGTTGTAATTTTTTCAGACGCCTGTGTTCAGAGTAATGGATTAGAATTGTAAGCATGAGTGTAATGACCTATCAAGAAGCTTAACTAGATGAACATTAAGAAATGTCTAGAAGATGGCTACTCAACAAGTCCACTGGAGATGTATGTTAACCTTAGTTAAGTGATTAGAAGTGAATCCTGTGCAGTTATATACATTTTTCTGATTTCATATTTTGATGTAAAAAATTAGAAGAGTACACTCACTAGTGTTAATGACTATTACACAGTATCAATATGGCATATACAAAAAGTATGTAACTGTAGGATTTCTTATTTCTCTAAGAAACCATGTGAAATTCAAGTAGCTGCTTATGTTGAGGTTCTCAAAAACAGTGTTATGAGTGACTGAAATATCATTTACAATAACATGAAGGACTATGTATGTTTCTCTAAAAGTAAAGCCTCCTATGAATTTCCACGGGAACTCCAACAAAGAGCACTATAGCAATGATTAATAGAACAAATTCTCAACTACAAAACACTGTTTTTCAACGTCATTATCACCATTAGCTATGCATTTTCACTAGCAATCACGAGAACCTGTATGCCGTGCTTGCGAAAATCTGCATCAGCAGAGGTGACCCACTGCTCTGTCACTACTGCTGAAATGCATATTCCTCTATTTTAGTCTGCTCAATGCACTATTTGGTCTCAATCAATGTTCAGCAAGCATAAATAAATTTCAACATGTGCCGTTTGTTCTGCATTTAGCAATTCATTGACACACCTTTGTTACATACGCTCTTCCATGTCAGAAGCCATTTTGTTATACTGTCTGTCTGCTGCCCTCTGTTACGTGGTAACAAAGTGTAATTGATAGGAAGCTTCAGCTTTTACTGTCATACTGCCAACATCTGCCTCTGATGCCATGGCTAGCAGAATAAAGCCGGAGGCATCACTTTGGGAGCAGTTTAATTTAAAAATGGAGCAGTAAAGGTTGTATGGTATCTAAATGCTTGATGAGGCAGATTACAAAGTTTCTGTCAAGTTCTGTCTGCTAGCTTCTGTCAAATTTTGATGTTTGAGTTCATGGTTTCCTCATCTTAGCCTAGTCATGGGTGTAGGATGTGGACATCAACTACATACCCAATCTTTCAGAGCTGAATTGGTAAGGGTTTGTTTTCTCCTTGGTAGATTATTTGTTTTCTTGCTTTTAAGCTTTTCCCAGAGCAGCGCAAAGATCTATTTGACAGATCAGTGCAGGGAGTTCAAACTGTGCAGCAGGTGATTTTGGTTTCTTTTGGATTCTTCAGTGAATTTGGGTTCAGTGTGGGTTAAAGGTAAAACATCCTCTAAAGAAGTTGAAGGAGTTGAAGGATAGCATTTAAGAAAACGGTACTTGGCTATTTGAGAGCAAGAGTGGTGTGTTTTAGCAATGAATGAGGACAATTTTGGTGTCCTTTCTCAAAAACAAAAATTACAGAAGGAAGATTAGTGATTTATATTACATGAATCGCTTTCCAGATATTTCTCAAATGACAAACATTAATAAGGTTGAGGTGCAATTAAAACCTTGTGTCTTGTCTTTATGTCTCTGTCTGGGAAAAAGAAGTTTAACTTAAATGAACAGGAAGCCCTAACAATATTACAAGTTCTGGCTGCTTATGGGAGTTAGTTATGTACTACTAATGCATATAGTAACTAAACAAGCAATTCTCTAAAAATGCAGTTGTGGATAGATTGCAAAAGAGTGTACGGCACTTGGCATATTTGTAACTATGACAAGACTAACAGTGGAACACTGAATAAATTTCAGATATTAATGTGTTAAAATATGCTGATAAAGGGGGCAGGGTACAGAGTAATGTTAAGGCTAGAAGAAATACCTTAAAATGGAAGTTATGAGGAACATATCAGCTATCAGTTCATAGTTTTGTATGTAGGAGAAAAGCTGTTTTTAAATGTGAATAATTTGGTTATTTAAAAAGTGATGAGCTATAAAAGTTAATTGACTAAGAAGTTACATTTTTTTTGTCATGGTGAAGTTTTAAAATACAAATTTTTAGGGATGATATTTTTGCACATTTTTGCTCTGCTTATGTTAGCTAATTAGCAATTTTCCCAAATGTGCATATTCCTTTTTTAGCAGTGTCTTTGTTCTTGAACACGTGTACCTGAGTCCTTGAGAGATTCTGCCCTATTTAGAAGAGCAGTAGACATTCTGCTTGTCACTGTTAGAGGTGTTTGATGGTGAAACAAGGACTCTCTAGAAAATGGAGGCACTGTTGTGCCACTGTTTCAGTTCGCCTGGCACCAAATAAGATAAAGGAGCAGCAAGTATAACCATACACCATAGTTCCTAGACATATTTAACAGTGCTAGATCAGTGTGTTTTCTCAGTTATTTTTCAACAAACAATTCTTTGTTCCATGTCAAAGAAATTGGTTCCATAGACTGGTAGGAAGTCTGAGGCTCACTCTATTCAGCACTTGAGAAAACAAAGAAAAAAAACTTCCATTCACCATTTTTTTTTCTGCATTTTGGGCCATTTTTCCATCATTCAAATGAACTTGAAAACCATCTGAGTTAGTCATTTTTTCGGTACAGTTTGATAGCTTAGTAGCCGTGACTTCTTTTGTCTTGACTTCTGTAATGTCATCCACTGTTTTTGCTTGTTAGAATTTTTCTCTACCATTTTTCCCCCAAGTAAATAATTATTTTTAATTGATGAGCTAATACCTAATTTTCTTACCTTAAAAGTGGTGCTGTAAAGAAAACAAATTCTGAAATTTATGGATGTGAGGGCTTTTTTAGCCTTTGTTTCCTCAGTACTTTGAGGCAAAGGGAAACCATGTTGAGTAGTGCAAATTTCCGGTCCGACAGCTACATCTAAGCATAGTTTGAATTTACTCATCTCCCTTGCTGTTTATCCACAGAGGAGATAATCATGATTCCCTGTTAGTTTTGGAATAAAAAAAAATAATTACAACATTTCAATTGAATCTTTTACGAAATTAGAAGTCAGAGGATTGCTTATTTGTGCTTATTTTTTGTGGCTCAAGCTCAGTTAACTGTTTACAGTGCAGTTTAATACACTAGAATCACCTCATCCTTAAAAGCAGTTGTCAGAAAAATATGGGCCTGCCTGGTAGGATGTATTAGCCCAATACATTGTCTCCATTTTATTATGAAGCTGCTGGGGAAGCTGTGATATACAGCACTGTCATTACAGATCTATTGTTAGAAGGGTCCTACAGTGTTCTGTGTGTTGCCATTAATTTATAGCAGTAAACAATATGTAGTCTTCCAACTGCAGCAAAGCAGAATCTTTTAATGAGGTGGATGTTATTACCACAATAAATCAGTGCATTCGTGTAATGTATAATTCAATGTGTGTATTCCCACTGTAACTTCTCTGAGTAAGCTGATAGTGTATCATTGTCAGTGCACAGCTCCATGGTTCTTTTTTTTTTTCTCCCCTAAGCTTTCTTTCATTTGGGGATTTTTTTTTTCATTTGTTTGCATATAAATGTGACATGTCTTGATAGTTGTCCTGTTGTGGGCTTCAGAAACCAACTGTAACAATAACAGCCAAAATCAATACTGTGGGTTCTGGCTATATGGATCTCTGTGTGATGCCATTATTATTACCTTTTTTTTTTTTTTTTTTTTTTTTCTGAAAAGAAAATGAAATCAATTCTAATTGTGTTTAGCTTTATATTCAAGGAATGTAATTTTATAACTATTGATTTGAGCCATACTCATTTGGAGAGTAATAAAAATAGAGGCAGATAAAGAGAAAGCATAAATTGTTACAGAACCATACATCACAACACTGTTTCTATTTTAATTCGTATAATTTGTCTAATGATGACCTTCTTTCTTCTTTTTTTTTTTTTTTTTTTTCCTCCCTCAAGCATAGCCAAGTCTTTAGGGAAAATCAGTACAGATGGAGATTCCAAAATGGTTCTTGCAACAAAAAGACTTCTTAGAGTCAGTTTTGTTCCTCCCTGGAATAAATTTGTTAAATCAGATAAAAATACTTTTATACAGGAACTACTAATTTTAAGGGGTTATATTTCAAATTAGTGAACTGCAAAAATAATAATTAACCTAAAATGTTTTCTTTGTCCTACTGCAATTTGAAAGCTGCTTTAAGTAAAAAACATAAGATCTTAAGTCATTCATAGATGTACTCTATCCTTGAAAAGAAATTACTTCGAAGCTGCTATGCCAAATTTCATGCGAGCTACAAGAAAGCAGATATTTGAAAAGTAATAAACAGAATAGTACAATAGTTTTTTGCTTGAACTGTGCTTGAATTACTAACTGGGTTATTGATTGTGTTTGGATACTTCTTAAGTTTCTTCTTGCCTTGTAGTGTATTTATTTATTTTTGCCATACAGAAATAAGAAAATAATTTTGTGCATTTTTGAAGTTACACTTCAGGACTTTCATAGTCTTTTTGGATGGGCGTAATTTATGTTAATAATATACAAATAGCATTTTCCATATATACACGAAAATGGTATTATGTATTTGTTCTGCATATATATATGAACTTATTTTAAACCACTTATAGCATTATTCACGTGTAACAGCTATATTCACTTCTGGCTTTCCCAGCGCTGAATGTGGAAAGTACTCGTTTTTCCATACACTTTATGTCAAATTCTGCTCAGGAAATGCATGGCTGTTGATGGTGAAGCATTATTTTTCTTATGTCTTTGTCAGTCTTTGTTCATTGCTTACCTATGTTGGTGAAAGTTGGATTGATTTTCTTTTTTTTGATGCTATTTGTATATTTTATGCCCACATTTTTTATCAATATTCAGCTATTTTATTTGCCTACTGCAGTGTTTCAGGTTTTATTCACTAAGTAAAATTTTCTTGAGATGGTAAATAGAAAACATACAAACAAGAACAGTAATGTCAAAAATCTGCACTGGTAATATTCTTCCACCCTATTACTTGCTATTTCCCCCCCTAAAATTTCCAAAGATGTGTTTGGTTATCACACTCAACCCCCGTCTCCCTCCAAAGCACACAAGTTAACACGTCTTTGTCCAAGTCATCCAATTAGTCCAAGACATTTTGTGGACTGAGTTTGGGTGATTATCTATAATCAGTAGTAAAAACAAATTATGCCTATATGGATGTAAAAGAGTCTTTTGTTTTTCCAAACAGTTTTGTGTGCGTGCATGGGATTCTGGTTGGAAATACAAAGATTACACAGCTACTTATAAAATACAGCACCTGCATTTGCAAAATACCACACCCATCATTTTCCACTCATGGTGATACTAATTCTTGCTAAAAAGAGCGTGGGACGTGTGGTGTGATAATACATCTTGTTATCTTTATTTGCTTAAATGTTTATTTCTACTAACTTTGTAGCCTATTGGAGCTTTGAACCCAAAGAGAGCAGCGTTCTTTGCTGAGAGATATGAATCATGGGAAGATGATCAAGTTCCAAAGTTTCACTACGGTACACATTACTCAACCGCAAGTTTTGCACTCGCGTGGTTATTAAGAATTGTAAGTACACTGTTAAAAAATGTATTTCTTTTAAATGATAATAAAAAAAAAATAGCTAGGAATGAATTGAACTAAAAGCAATGGCACAGGAGAATGTTGAGATTTTTGAAGAACTGTGATCAGGGCCTTAGTTTGATTACCAAGGATAAATGTATTTCATAATTTGAGCAGAAAGCTTTAATGTTTATGGTATGGACTTATCTAATCAGTAAAACTTTTCCTCCTTAAGAGTTACTTCTTAGTGTATGTTGTCATGCTACTTTAAATATAGTTAACTTTCTTCCTTTGCGTATATTCTAAATGAACTATATACTGAACATTTGTCGTTTCTTATGAAGGTATTTAATTATCAATTCCTAATGATAATAAATGAATTATTTTCTGATACTTTATGATATAAATAATTTATTCTTTTTAAATTTGCTGTAATTTGTATGCAAGTTACTTTTGAGATGCTATGTATTGGTAATATATTGATTAAACAAAGTATTTTTCCATAAGATTGAAAGGCAATTTATCTCTCAGAAAGTAATTTCTTTGGGAAAGCATTAGCACTACATCATTAATTAAAGCTTGTTAGAATGGTACAAGCATACATAAATCCTTGAAGTAATTTATAGCACTTAGCTAATTTCAAGCAGTTATCCACTAATAAGCGCTTAAGTGTTCTTTAACTAAGAGGAGGCTTTAAAATCTCTAACGTTTTTCTTTCCTAAATCACAAATTACATATTTAACAATAACAATCATAAAGCTATCAGTATTTAATGCTGCCGTTGTATTAATAGGATGCCTTTACCAAAGTAAAATGTATTGCATGCTCCTTTTAAGAAAATCTAAGGTATTTTGAACATTTTCATATTTTTCAAAGCAATTAATTGTGGCTTCTCCTCCAGACTTTGAATATTTATTTCATATACATTTGCTTTTCTGTATCTGCATTTATGTGCATAGAGTAGAAATTAAATAATTTGTCGAAGAAATAAACATAATTTTGAATGTCTCACTCTTGGATAATAGAACAAACTTTTTTTGATTAAGCACGTATCTTCCGGAAGAACAGCACCATTATTAACCTAACCAGAAGTTAATGAAAAGTTTCCTAAAATTGCTAAAGAAGTATGTTGCTGTTTTTAACTTTTGTTTCTAAAATGTTTCAGGAACCCTTTACAACACTTTTCCTAAATCTACAAGGTGGGAAGTTTGATCATGCAGATAGAACCTTTTCATCTATTTCAAGAGCGTGGCGCAACAGTCAGCGTGACACTTCAGATATCAAGGTAAAAACTTTCCTGAATGGTTTTAACATATTTTGTACTGTGTTTATTTCATCTGTGGTTCTGGGCCCTCAGCTAATGGAAAAAGGAAAAGAAGTTTGGGAACTATCCTATCATTTAAGAAAAGACGCAATGCACATTTCTACATTGCACAATATTTCAGTGAATTTTCTTTTGTAAAATTTAGCACTTTTAGCCTGGAGATTGAAATAAGGTAGAATTGGCCTTTGTGTTATAGATATGTGTTTCATTATCCTTTTGCTCCTCCCCAGAAGTTTTAAGCTGTTGAAAACTCAATAGAAACTGGTATCGATTTTTAACCAGTAGGACTCGAATATTCTCTTCATGTTTCTGTCCAGTTTAGCCAAGGATTTTGCAGTTACAAATCAGTATTGTGCTACATAGCTTCAGATCTGAACGTCAACCTTATTTTTGGGCATTTTCTTCTATGGCCCTTCCTTCCTTGACTGACTGTGACAAATGGAAGGAGGATGCTTATTTAGATTTAGAAGGGTCAAAACCTAGTTTTACAATGAAGAGTAAGAAGATAAGGGATAAAGAATATGTCTCCAGAGGGACTGTGTTGAGAATAAAATGGGAAGCAGTACTTTTGGAGGAGTCCTTGAACACTGTACAGCTAGGAAAGGTCTGAGTGAGTGTTTAGGTTGACTGGAGAAGTCTCCTTGTACTACAGTGCTGTAACTAAATATTTGTATAGCTGTACCTTTTCTAATATATTCCAATGGAAACTGAATGCAACTAGCAAAAAAAAAAACAAAAAGAATTTTTTTTTTTTTAAATGTAAGCTCTCTAGGCTTCTGTTGCTACTTCTATAGCTGATGAAAACCTATCAGTGTAATGCATCCATTTATAGAAATAGAAAGGGTTTTGGATGCTACTTTCGATCTTGAAATTGTCAGTCCAAAGTATATGTTGTTTATTCTATTTCATTGCACAGAAGGAGGAACATGCAGGAAGAACAAGGGTTTTATTCCTGTTTCAGCTGAAAGAATCTTGAATATTTAGAACCACTCAGTTGGTAACTTAAAAGCAATGAAAATGGTTTCTCCTTGCTTCTTGTGTGATGAGAGTGAATGTAAATTAGTGATGCTTGTTGTCATAAGATTATTATTAATCTTAGTTGGAGGCATGGTATGTTTCAAGGAGAGCTAATATGAGCTAGCTTTGGCAGCAGCTCTTGTTGGCTGGTACCACAGTTCCACAGAGAAAACCAAAGCATGTGTGTGGTCATATCCAGTCTTGGTCAGTTAACTGTGAAGGCCTTGGACTGGTGATCAGAGTGAGAAACTAATGCTGCAGTGTAGTATAACGTTTGGTTGAACTTCTGATCTTTTGATTCCAAGAAGTGGTGTGTTGCGTAATTTTCTACTTCTTCCTTGTTCATTTATTTAAGCAATACAAAATAAAGGTTCTTTGGAATTTTGCTAGTGCCACCATCATTATTATTTACTAGTTAGATTAACACTCATGTTTTTGCAGTACTGAGTGTCTTCACATTATATCTTCTGCTCTGAAAATTATTAAATGCTTTTTAATTCTGTGAAAGCACTATATAGTACATTCGAAGTAATGGACAGGCATGATCCTTAACTCATTTAAGTGCTTCTTAATTCACACTGCTAGTGTTTATAATCCCAGTTAGGATTTGTTTGTTTTGTTAATGTTACGTAAAAATCAGACATAGAGAGCTTGGTAATGTTTAACATAAAAACAGTTTAGTTTGGGACCAGTCTTTAGCTCCAAAATATAGGGAAGTTAAGTCTGTCTCTTCTTTGGTTGCTGTTTTTCTTTGACTAATGAGTAGGTTTGTTCATACTTTTTCACAAGCAGTTACTATTTCTGGCTTTGTAGCAAACCTGTTGCCATAAATTGGTTTGTCATTATAATTGCAACAATATAGTTGTTATCAGTGTTGCTTTTTGCATTTGTTTTCTGTTTTCCAAGTGTAGTACTTGTGTAATTTCTTTTGTACCATGCTTAGAGTTTTTGAGGATAGGCTGAAATTCTCATCCTTTCTTCTGAACAGCTTGTTGCCTTCATAGTGTCATCTGGAGTTTTATTACTGCACCTTCTATGCCATGTTATTAATGAGATTATTGACTGGTATTAGATGCAGGGCAGACCCCATTACTGTGTCTTCCCAGTTTGACAGTGAGCTATTGATAACTGCTGTTGGAATATGGATTTCCAGCCTGGGTACTCTCACGTTATTGTAACCTAATCTCATCTTCATTTCTCTATTTTGCTTATAAGGAAGTCATGGGAGATTTAGGCAGTCTCAGAGGTGAAGCAACTTGTGTTTATTGAAACAGGCTGCCTAACATATGCATGCCTAAGACACCCTGTAACCCAGTAAGCTTTTTACATATGCTTTGCATTGCTTTATACTTTTCCACCTAATAGATGGGGTTTCAGAAATTACAAGGAGTTAAGTTGCTGCCAAACTGGCAACATTACTTTTGTGTAGGATAGATTTCATGTCACATTATTAGCAAGGTAAATGATGTCCAAGAGCAATTACTAGTCAAATTCAGAAGTAGGTACCTAGTAATTCAGATTTTTAATGATAAGCTGCTTGCCTAGTATAGCAAAACTTGAAAGATTTAGGATGTAGATCTTTGGTTTTCTTGAAAGATGTGCTGTAAGATTGTGCCAAGATGTGTAAAAGGAAAATACTTGTCAGACTAAAGAAAAAAATATCCCCATTCAGTCAAATGTGTATTTGTAGTAATCTGTGGATATAGCAGTAGTTAAATAATGCAGGCATCTGGGTTTATGGATCAGAAAGTTCCCTTAGATATCTGTGGTGTGCTTGTTCTATTGCCAACCTTAATTGTATTGAAAAAAAAAAAAACAAACCAAACTTTGAATATCTACTCTGAACTTTTTCTGGAGCTGTTGAAATAAACTTCAAGTAAGATATGGACAAATCTGCTGAAGTCCAGAGGAAAATGACCAGAGGTCAAGAAAATGAGACCAATGATAGAAACACGGAGGTTTTAGGTTGTTTACTTTGGAGAAAAGAGGAATAAGGGGAGAGATGTCAGTGTCAGGTCTGATGCTTTTGCCTGGTGGGGATTTTGGTTGGCGGGGAAAATGCACTTTGTTACTACTGTACATGTCTTGTTCCAGTGGGCTGCCCTGCCAGACTTGGTGCAGGTGTGTGGTCAGTATGGCCTATTGCAGGAGGGGAAGAATGGTTAGAAGGTGCTGTTGGGAATTGATCTTTCTGTCCTTGAGTTATAAGCTATTCCTACACAATGATACATTTAAAGGGGGGCAGCTGTTGATTGTTTTCAGTCTGAATACAAAAGAAAGTGGGTTCCAGCTACAGCAAAAGCAGCCCAGATGCTAGGAAGGCCTAGTGGTTGGGATAGGTAATTTTGTACAAACACAGTAGTGAAGATTTTAAAATAAAAGGGTAAAGAAACATCTTTCAAAAATAATTATAATTGCCTGAGGATGAAACAGTGAACAAGGTGGTCTCTCAAGGTTTCATCTAGACCTTTTTATGATCTAGTATAGTCCTTTTTTTTTTTCTTCTCAGTAATTCAAAGAAATTGGATGAAAGGAATTGCAATTATGTGCGCACACTCTTTTTTCCACTTCATCTGTTAAATTAACCTGGACTACATATTACATATTGTAATGGTATTTGAATATTGGATTTGTACATACTTTTATATATATTCTCAGTAAAAAGTAAAATAATGTTATTTACATGTAATTACTGTATTGACTCGCAGGATTTGAAACATCTTCAGGATGCATTTTTGTCAGTAATTAAGCAATTGCTAATTGCAGTTATTATGCATTTCATTAATATACTAGATTAAAAAATGAAAAAGTTTTGCTAAATTCTTAATTACTGAAGATTTTAACCATTTTCCTATGCTTGGAAATACTTCCAATATTTCTTAGAAATTTAAGAGGATGATGAGATATTGAGGAAAATGAATTTCTTCATTAGTTCAACTTAGAAATGTTGTGGTAACTTGAAGTATTGTTTTAGAAGTTGGGAGAATTTCAGGCAATGACTTAAGGCAATTTCTTAGTTCTGGGAGGAATAGCATACGGAATGGAGGGGAACTTAAATGTACATAGAAATTTTATTTTCCTGTAGTTATAGAAGTGATTATATGAAAATGTAACAACAGAAAAAAGAAATTCTGAATTAATGTAATATGTCAATATGTATTTTCAAACGCCATTTAAATACCCTGACAGATGAAGTAGTGCATGGCAATATGAAGAAAAACTTAGAATTCTAACATGCATTTTTATTATTCTGTTTGGCAGGTTATAAATAGGCTTAATATTGCCTAATGTGATTGTCAAATAATTTAGCGTAAAAATCTGATCTCTTATAAATGTTTTAATATGTTTATGTAATCTGTCTCACTGATTCTTGACACCTTCATGGATCATATAACTTAGCTTCTAAGTGCTTCAGTCTACAACTTTCTATACGAAAATTAAAATAAAATAATATTTTATTACATTTAAGATAAATTATCTTGCTCACATTTCTTATGCTTGGTGGCAGGCATGAAAACAAATTAGACATGTTCAACTGACGTTCTATTGATAAACTTTGTAAAAAAAGATCTTGTTAGTGAAGTTTTCTTGGGAATTGTGGCTTCCATCCGGCAAAAATATATTTTAATTATATGCAGAGTTTTATAATAATTTTGTTAAAATCTTATATTTTATCTTTAATAAAACAAAACCAAACAACTGTGAATGCTGTGTAATAGATTCATGTTGATGTTCCCCATGAGCTTTTTCATGAGTTTGAATGAAATCAAATCATGGCAGAAGGAATGAAGTATTGCTTATCATAAGGATGTCTGTTTTTACCCCAGAGAACTGGTGAATTCCAACAGAGAAATTCTGAAACTAATTTTCAGCATGATTGTGCAAAAGCAATAGCTTTAACAAATCATACAGATGTTTTCATTTTTCCATGACATCATATAAACAAAATGTGGAATAATTCTGCAGTTTCTATACATGTGCCGAGTACATAAAGAAGTAAAGTAGAAGACACCACAAATAAAATCCATTAGGGTTATGACTAGCAAATACATGAAGAATATGTGTAGGCTTTATAAAACTTTAAGTATTTTATTATTAAGTTGATCAACAGACTTTAGGAAAATCGTGAATCTTTAGGTAATGTAGTCCTTTTCATCCCTGTAAAGCCATTGGAAGTTGGCATTAAGAGCTGCTCAGTTGGAGTGGAATAGTACATCCATTTGAGCTGCCTTATCCATGTATAAGTGCTACCATATGGTCAGCATAACAAAATCAGATAATAGAGGAGCTCTTTTTGAAAAAATGCATTGTTACAGAAAGCAAGTAATAATGCCTTATGGAAAGTTTTGATAGTCAAAGTAACAGAAGTTAGTGATGATTTTGAAGTTTCCAGGCTGCTTATTGTTTTTGTGCAATCTAATGAAAACAGTGTGTGTTCTAGGAAGCTAAATGGCTGCTGATCTTGAAAGAAACAAGGGAATATCTGTGTGTATTTATAATTAAATATATAAAAACATCATTGACATACGTAATGAACTTATGTTTTAAGTATTCCACCATCATGGTCTGGTGTTGTATTTGTGATACAAGTTGCTACTGAATTAACTGTCTGCACTTCTTATTTTGCCTTGGTATTTTGAATGCAATAATAAAATCTACGGAAACTTCTATGATAGTGATCTTTCTTTATTACAGACATCTATCTGTGACACATTTCTGTTTTGTCACCTATTCAGTTAATAGTTTCAAATCTCTTTTATCAAGTGCTTTTCAAGCATTTGGTACAAAAGCACGTTTTGTCCTGCCTATTTAATTAAGGTGACTATAAACAATTAAAAGCCAAACAGTATTTCACACGAGGATAGAGGTGATAATGGCTTAATTTCTGCTTGATCTTTCCTGTTCTTGCCCTGGCTACTCAGATTGACCTTATTCGCAATCTGATGACCTCCCTGTTGCACTCAGTCTTTTGGAAAGCTGCTCATGCCATAGCTAGTCCTTGGGGTCTATCTGGGAGACCACTGATCCACCGACCCATGTCAGGACTGGGTTTCTTACCTACTGAGCTTCTGATGGAGCTATGTACTACACCCACTGTAGATGAGGCCAGTGGAGCAGTCTGATTTTGCTTCTACTTCTTAAGCAGCATGCAGTTTGCAGTTGCTATATGAAAGACCAATTTTACACTAGTTGTTTACTATGAAATAGGCTTCCTGAAGCAATTACATATATTGATTCTTTCCTCACAGTGGAAGTAAATTTTCTAATTTGGATTTTTCTAAATCCATCAAATTGCCAAGTTTATTGGTACATTAAAGTCTGAATATCAAGTTCTCATGCAAAATTGCTTTTAAATATAGTAACAGCAGAAATATACATACTATATATAATAGACTTTTTCTATTAATCTTTACATCAGGATTTTGCAGACATTTCTAAAAGTCTATAAATAAAACTCTCAAGCCATTGATTTAGGTATGTTTCTATATAAGATTGTACATGTTTTACAAAACAACAGCCTATGAAGTTGCATATCCAAGTGCAAAACAGAGAAATATTCCACTTGTTCAAAAGAAAATCTGTTTTGTTTTGCTTCCTAGCATGTTGTAATCAATTCTGTACTAGAATGCTGTTTGCTATTTCAAAAGCTATTTGTATAGCCATTAGTATTACTTAGTGCTTTTCTTGTAAGACTTGGAAATTATAATTCCTGTTCTACATGTGCTTGCATTTTTTTCTTCAGCCCATTTGAGTGTTGCATGCAGTGTCTCCTTGCAGTAGCTCCAGGCAGCCCAGCCACAGATGGTTTTGATGCCACGTTACAGTCCCTTTCACCATGGGACAGCACAGTTGTTTAAAGCAATGATAATCCTATCAAGGGATTCAGCTCACAGAGCCCTTGCAACCATGTGGAATTCCTGCTTTTTTTTTTTTTTTTAATTTTGTTTGTGTGTGCATGAAATGATGTGTTATTTTTTCTCTTGTAATAATAGACTAGATGCATAATTGTGATAACCGTCTGTTACTGGAAGAAAAGTTTTGTTTTGATTCAACTTCAACTTTTTTTTTCCTGAATGTATAGTATAACTCCAGATATTTTAAATTTGATAGAAAATTTACTTGTAGGCATTGAACTAACTCAGGTAATATTTACTTTCACTCAAATTTTATAGTCGTCTGCACTTCAAATTTTGTACTGTATTAAGGTATACGTGGTTTCCCAACTTCTTAACATTGTCAGTGTGTTTGTTACTTTCCACTGAAGATTGTGTCATGTGATATTCATATATTTAGTTTTATAAGTTTCTCTGAGGATGGTATGCTACCAAAAGCAATATTCTGTCTCTGGTTTATAGCATGTTGCATTGTATTTCTTTGTGATGTTACAGGCATAAAAAGGAGATATGATATCTGAAGGATTAAATTTTAGGAAGTGAGATCACAGATTTCCCCCTTCTTTGTGTGTCTGTGGGTGGACTTTTTGTTTTCTGCCTCTGCCTAATGCTGTTTTAATAATTATTTGTTAATGTGACAAAGTATGTTTGACAGAATTTATAGCATGGCATTGTTTTTCATTTATATACAGGAATTGATTCCTGAATTCTATTACCTCCCAGAGATATTTGTCAACAGCAACAATTACAATCTAGGAGTGATGGATGATGGAACAGTTGTGTCTGACGTTGAACTTCCACCGTGGGCCAAAACCCCAGAAGAATTTGTTCGCATAAACAGACTGGTAAGATGACTCTTCTATTTTCTGTCAAGTAGCGTTTGTCTTGCAAGCTGTTTGAAGTAATCTGGATCTTTGTAAGACACAAATACTTACAATTTACATAGAAGGTTATGAATGGAATAATTTGAAGGAATGGTGGAATTAAAAGTTTTGAGAAGAAAAAAAAGCATGTAGTATTGCTTGTTCTTCAGAACTAACCAAAAAAGTTTTGTGTGGTCTAAATGAGCAGGAGATTTTGTTATTTTTTATGTCAGTTCTTGTAGTTCTAAAAAGATACTAAAATAATTGCTCTACATAAATCTTGAAAAAGCTTTTTAATCATGGACGGCTTTCACTCCAGTTATCTAAATGTAATTTTAGATATTTTAATTTACTATCCATTTAACTCTGAAGACAAGTGAATGCTTTAGGAGAGAAGGCTGCATATTAAATACGTTGTCACCTTTTCCCTTTCTTCCATAAAAATTATATTTTACAAATAAAACTGAATTCTCCTTCACTCACTTCATTCTCTGAACTTGTTCTACTGTGTTCTTCTCTGTTCTGGAAAATCCTGGTGTTAGCATTTCCTGTCTTCGCTGTGCTCTCTGAGCAGGATAATGACTTACAGAATATATATTACATTAGTATTGTTCACGTCTCAGCACATTCTCAGAGCTATTAAATGAAGTTCTTTCCAAAATGGGAGGACTCTGCATCAGTGGCACTCTAAAAATGAATTCGTTTTTTTAATGAACATAGGGCTGGAGTTCTCATGTCGTAATCAGCTACTGGGAAAGAGAGAATTAAGGGTTGAAGATTGTTAGAAACTTTTCACAGGAAGCAGACCTTGACTTGATAATGCCCTGACATTCTCAAGCTAGAAAATGAGCATTGAAAATGAAGTGCTGAAAACATTGGAGCTGCTATTCATAAAAATGCGGAGTAGTCAGATCTGTACAAACCTGTGATTTATAAGTTAGCAAAGTCTTCTAAATGCACTTTTACTGGTGACGTGATACCATGGTCTTCAGAGATATTGTTTGATCTATATTTATGTAGGCTCTTGAGCTTGATGACCTTAACTTTTGTGGCAGTTGCAGGGTACACCATAATAATAACAAATTGTGTTAGGTGAATCTAGTGTTTGGCTTTGTGTAGAAGTATGCGCAAGCTGTATTTAAGGGAGGTATAAAATATACTAACATAAAGCAGGACTACTTGGCAAACTGTGCTCAAACACAACTTACTGTTGTGCTGATAGGTAATCGGTTAGGGGGGTAGCCTGACACCCTTTTGAGTTTGGCATGTGTTGGTGATTCAGAGTATTCTGAGAAATGAGAAGTTATGTATTCAGGCAGACTTGTCAAAGGCAGCCTTTGGCCTTGATCTCTCACCACTCTATTTCAGCTTTTGCATAAAATATATTTCTCATTCAATTAATTACAGATCTGGCTTTCAACACAATGAATGCAAGTTATTCTCTATCTCCTGCTTCTTTCTAAGATTTTAGCTCTTAATTTTCCTTTTGTAATTGTTAGCCATGGTGCCAGGTTTTTCTCATTTACAGAGGGTACTTTTGTATACTTTCTGACCTGCCTTTCCTTCAATCCTCTGTGACTTTCCAAAACATTTGCTGCTAGTGTCTGCCTTTTTTGTACCTCTCTCGTATCTCTCACTTGAGGTATATTGGCAAGGTGAAGTGCCTCGTTGCTGGAGCCAGGTATGTTTGATTATTACGGTTAAACTCGGGGCACAAAATGTAAAAGCCCTTTTAAGTCTTCTCTTAAAAAGTAATAAACTCAATCCATATTCTAAATGTATTTTTTTTCTTTTTTACGCAGTCTACGTTAAGGGAATCTTTATTTTGTTAAATCCTGAAAGAAGCAGTTCAGAGAACATTGTAAGGGAAGTGCTTGATATGTATCCACTATTTCATTTAAAGAGAAAGCAATCTGAGTCTGAAAACAGCAGTATGTTAACCATTGTATGTTTGAACGATGAAGGTTACAAGTACTTCAAATTACTATTTGCTAATTTTGCTCAGCATTACTTAGAAAGTTGGAAGATCCTATTTAATATCTAAATGTAATTAATGTTTCCTTCTCAAATTTTTTTTCAAGTAGTTATTCATCAATGGATGTGACTTCTGAAAGTATTGTAATCAGAAAGACTGTTAGTAATCTGCTTGATGTCATGACTTCTGCTATGAAAAAAGTACCACTTGTCAAATGGCGCATTCAGAGAACATACAAAAGTAGCTGTAAATTGAAGTTTTCAGAATCAACTTTTTTTTTCAGGGAAATGGCATTTTTAAGCTCTACATAATTGGGCAAAATACAACTTTTTTTAAAAAAAAAAAAGTTAATTTTGAAAGTGTGGAATAATTTACTGAGTGACAGTATATTAACATGTATCAAACAACAACCTTTTTCATGACACTGTATATCCTTGATACTGTTAGTATAAATCAGATATCAAGTTTTTGTCTGTCTGGTAGTATTAAATGTAAGCCTCAGTGCCACAATTAACTGCTTTTATGTGACAAACTCACCCTTACTCTGGTGGTGGCAGCCCTCTCGGTGTTATGGGCAATGCCCTTTATGATCTGCTGTTTTGGCAGTGGAGAGTAAATCTGAGAAAATCACAATTGCTTCTTCTTTTTAATATTTAATGGAATGATGCTGTCAACATCAAATTTTGTTTTTAAGTAGAGTGGGAGTGTTTATGAGAAATGCTTGAAGTTTACTTTCTCAAATACTATCAAGGTCATGTGCTATACTGCAGCTTCAGCTGATTCATCCAGTTGATGTTTCCTTAAAGTTTCCTGGTTCAGACGAAGCTAGTGATCATTGTTTTGTAAGCACTCATTTTGTAAGCTATCACGAACGGATATTTTTTCCCTTTGCATTTCAGTTTACCTTTTTAAGTCCACAGATCTTATGCAATGGTTGGAGCTCATGAAATGCATACTACTTTGATCTGTGACCTTTTTGTGGTGCTAATCGGGTTCCTGATATCGTTATACCTTGCTCATTAATCATATTTCCTGCAGCCCGTCAGACAGCCAGACAGCCCAAGCCCTGTTTGCAGCCTTGTGTTGGCAGGTTTCTGCTTTTCCAGATTATTACAGTGTGATACTTTGGCTTCTCATAACCAGACCCACATCAAGCTGTGTGCTACAATTAAAGTCAGATGGTCCTCAGGTTGAACAGGGATATACTGTTGCAGCTGTCTGTCTTTCTGGAGCAGACCAGCACAGGGAACAGATGACATGTAGGACAGTGCATAATAACAGCTTGTACGGTACTGGGTCAGTAGCAGGGGTCCAGAACATTAGTTGACAGGCTGATAGCTGATGTAAAACTGATTCTTAATCTAATATTAATTCTGTAAAGTGTATATTTTGGTTGAAAAAGGTCGTTGTGTATCTTCTGTGTTTGCTTTGGGAGAAAAGGCAGAATGGTGTATAATTAAAAGTGGTGTTTGATTGATGGAATGTCATGATGAGTTAAATGATAGCATCGGGATGCCATTCTTAGCAATACGAAGAAATGTAAAATGCATATACTGCTTGTACATATATTTGGTATTTTATATATATGATGGCACAGTATTTTACAATGCTGCTAATCAGTGGCTATGAGAGGGATATTTTTCTCTGAGACTACAGTTTGATGGAAAAGTAATGTTTTTTTTTTTTCTTAAATCAGTCTGAAAGCTTAATATATATATATTTCTAATGCTCCAGATTATATTTAATGTCACAGAACAACCACTAAGATAACTGAAATTATTTTTCAATTTTCACGGATATGATTTACTATAACTTATTAATCTTTAATTGTATCATTATGCATATATTAGTAATAGGATTTACAGTGTTAGCTTAATAAAAGCTTTAAAATAAATCAAATTAAATGATAATCCTTCTCCCTGCCTCCTACAAAACAAAACAGAAATATCCCAAATATATTGTACTATTGCATCTTTACTTTGTTGTTTCCAAGTGAATTATGATGTCTTTATGACATCAGTTATGAGCAGAGAGGAGGATGCTAGCTTGGTGTGGTATCTTAAAAGATAATAATGCAATAATTCTGAGAAACTTATAGGAAAGAGAAAGGTACACAGAGCAGGAAGGGTTGAAGAGGTAGTTGTTCAGGTGTTGCCTGGATATAGAAATATTTTATAAGAATTGTAGCAGTAGCTGATACGTTGTTACATCGGCCATTGATACATCAGCCTTCCAGATTTTCTGAAGTTTTTTCTTAGCTTCGAAGTCTTAGAAGCTCCTCTTCAGAACATTTTTCTGATTTAGAAATTGAAATTCACCTGCTGCAGATGGTGATTTCTCCATTAAGCCTTGATGGTAGAAATTTATTATGAATAACAGAGTGGGAATTCACAAAAACCAAGAAAAAGTCGTATACTTCCAGAGAGTTAGGAATTGATAGAATTCCAGATCAGGTAGTTAGGTTTGTTCTGAACATACAGGTGGTCTATTCTGTCCTGTGTTTGAAGGGTGGATGTTTGAATATATAAGAATTAATTTCAAATTATTGATCAACGGATAACTAAATTTTGCTCAGCTTTGATGAGCTTCAGCTTTTTGAGAATTAGATTGCTTCAATGATAATAGTGTTGAAGTTTGTCAAGACAGCTTTACACAATATATCTCAATTTAAATATTTTTAGTACTTTATTGCAGAGTTAGTCCTTCCATGATTAGTGGTTTATCCATTTTACTCAATACTGGAGAAAATGCAACGCAAATCAGAAATGTGATGAAATTACTACGTCAGTTCAAAAGTTTTGAAATCTAATTGTTACATAATTGAAAATGTAATGAGTGGAAGCTAGGATGCTTTCTGAAACAAATTGAATACTTGAATACATAAAGGTACTATAAACATAATTTGTCTTGGTGCAGTAAGCAAAGTGGAGAGGAGGGATAGGCCAGCCGCTCACCCGAACACAAATCCTCACGGAGCAAAGTGAATCACTATTAAGAATCACCAGTTGGTAAGAAAGATCTACAGTCAGAGTTAGAGGGTCATCGTTGATCAATATGGCGCATTATTTCTATAGTGCACACTATTCTACTTTAGGCTAGAAAACAGATGAACACCAGCAATGTGCAGAACTGCAGTTTTGGTGTTCTCACTCTCTCTTACTCATGGAAAGTGAAATGATGAAAAAATGAAGTTGATCTCAAAAATGTCATGCTACTTGCAGTCTATTAAATGTACCGCTGTTAGTTAGATATATATAATGAACCAGCAGCTGAGATGGTGCCTGCAACTTGAAATGTGCTGTGATTCCTTATATGCAATTTAGAATTTATGCAACACAATGTCCTCTGAAAGAAGGATACTTATGAACTCTACATGCGATTTAATTTGTTAAAATCATCAATTTCATAAATTTATAATAGAAAAAGTAGATTGGAAAGTAATCTATAACTTTAATCTTCCAGGCAAATATTTGTGTTTTTATGTCACATGCAGACATTGTGTGTGTGTGTGTGTGTGTGTGTGTGTGTGTGTGTGTGTGTCTGTGCATAATACACTTTAATTAAATGTATGTTTAACTTCAGCTGTTGACAGTGCATCTTAAAACACTGCGCTGCATTTGCTTCATCTTGCATCCAGGCTGTCTCTGTGGGAAAAAATTGTTGCAAGACCTTCTATCAGGTAGAATAAAGATTTACATTTATAGAAGCCTCAGAAAATGTGTTTTGTAATTCAGAAAGTTCTCGGAGCTACTGTTCTTTCTTGAAATCGTGGTGTGAGATGTCTAGACTGCTGGCATATAGGAATCAGTGTGTTTACAAATTTGATGTTATTTGACACAGTTTTTTTTCTCAAGTATGAAAAGAAGGCAGTCCTGTAGTTCTGAAAAGTACTGTGAATGTACTTCATTGGCAGAAAGTCTCTTAAACACATAAAGAAACAAATTGAGTGTAAATTTAAGCGTCATCCTTTCTTCAAACAATGCTTCTACAAATGGAGAGTGCAGTTCTACTCTATGACCAGTGTTCCCTTTAATTTAGCCCACACCAACACTGCCCTACATCCATTTGTTTTGTACTTGCTCTTAGTAATGTATTTGCTTAATTACAGTGGTGTACCACTTACACACATTTATTACCGATCCAGCTATACAGTTACATTTGTAAAATAATTATAACATGTATTTGTCACTAAAGTATGTTCTGCACTTCCTAAAAGTACCTCTGTTCCCCTTTCATACATAAATAGTTGGTTGCAGGCCAGAATCAAGAAATATTGGATAATTCTAAGCAGTTTTTATTTAATTATGACATGTACAGATGTGATTATTATCATAGAAAGGAAGGGGAAGTAGATCATGACTACGTATTTTCAAATACCTTATTCAGTTCTCATCTAAGTCTAGAGTAACAGTAATAATGTCAGCAGAACAGCACATATGTAAAATCAGTGCAAGTTAAAAACTAGTCTGCAGAGCATTCTAAATGAGAGAATAGAGGAATCATTCAGTATAAGGTCATTTTGAAAAGTAGAGAAGAAATATTTCTAAAAAAAAATATGATATGCAAACTATTAAAAAATATTTTGAAAATCTGAGAATGATTGAAATGTACTAATTGTCTCTTTGTGCAATCATTATATTGACTCTGTGTGTAAAAGAATCAACTTTTGAGGACATGCAGTCCTCATCTGGAGTACCGTGTCCAGTTCTGGGCTCCCCAGTACAAAAAAGACAGGGACCTCTTGGAAAGAGTCCAGTGGAGGGCCACAAATATAGTGAAGGGCCTGGAGCATCTCTCCTATGAAGAAAGGCTGAGTGAACTGACTCTATTTAGCCTTGAGAAAAGACGACTGAGAGAGGATCTAATCCAGGTTTATAAATACCTGAGGTGCGGGGACCATAGTGGTGAGGCCTGCAGTCTGTCTGTCTTTGCTGTTATGGGGGGAAAGAAATAATTAAAGAAATAAGTGTCTTCCTCAGCCAGTCTTCATCATTCAATGTATGAAGTAATTCTAGCTCATGTTGAAATACTCTCATGTTGAAGTACTGAACAAAAGAAAATGCTTTAAAAATTCTTAAAATTACTTGCTGATCATTGTGACACTGCATAATGATCTGTAACGCATCTGTGTGGGAGAAGTCTGAGACTTAAGAAGAGAGAAACTAAGTAGAATATAAAATGTTTTAACTGAGGAGATGGTAGTAAAAAGAGCTAGAAAGCACATAGAAGAGACAAAAGAAAAAAACATGAAATAAAACTAATTCGAGATAATTCGAGAACATTCGAAATAATGATGAGATGGCTATTTTTTAATAGAGTAAGGAATTTTATTATAGCAAGATAAATATTAAAACATGGAGGAGACTGGTTTGTCGTTGCAAAAGATTACAGAAAGCCAAAGGGCAATATTTTGAGCATATGCAGTTATTAAAAATATGAAAGAAAACTAAAGTGAGTAAATCTACTTGTATGAAAAAAAAAAAAAAAAGTTGATTGGATGCAGTCTAGACAATTAAATTTGTTTTCAGCTTTCTGTTGTTTGATGTTGTAGAACTGGTGTTTAAAAGTGAGCCCATGAAGGACATTAAAGCTATTACTGTGTGAAATGAAGTGGCAGACAATTGTGTTGGTGCCATTGCCCCCATTTAACAGGTGTTCACTAAATCTGTCTGTCTTCTGTTTGTCTGCTTTCCTAATGCTTTGGCTGGGAACTTCCTGTAAATGGTGCTGTGAAGCTTGCTGTTGAAAACGCGTTAGAAATTTTTAAAAACGTGGACAATTTGCATCATGAGCAAAATATAGGGGTGAGAGGAAAAAGGTTTGAAAGTGATGGAAGTTCCTTCCTTGGTTTACGAGTTAAAAGTATTGATTGAAAGTTGCTATCAATAGAAATTCTGAAACTAGTTCCTTCTGCAAGGTGAAATAATAGTGGTCAGGATTTCCACACAGCAGAATGTACTGGTGAGAGGCTTTGTAGAATATGTTGTTGCATTTTTTTCAATGTTACCTGAAGTTTTTTTGTAGACCATATGGGAAAATATGCTGGCAAATTTAAATTAGATGGACACTTTTTCTAAATAAAGTATATACAAAAAGTGAGAATGTGGAGAAATTTCCATTCCAGTACTGGAGAAGAAATGGGGATTCTGTTAAAGTTAACTATGTGATGCTGTGGTGAAATAAGCCGAATTTGTGGCCCTCAGCTGATAGTGGGGAGGAGTCAAGAAAACATGGCCATCTGTGCCCTATATGGAAGGATACAGAAAAAAGTCATCTGAGGCTTTGCTTTTAGTGCTTTTGTCTGACATGACTGCACTCTTTGCAAGCCTGGAATGAGGAACAGTAATGGTGCTAAAAGCACCTGGAGAACGCTTACGACAAGGATATGAAGGCAGGAATAACTTGTATGGAGAAAGAGTTTATTCTTCCCAAAATAGAGGAAAATAAGAAGGGGTGTAACGAAAGCATACAAAATAATGAATAATACTGAGGAGAGGCATGAGGAAATAACATAATTTATGCATAAGGATGTAAAGATTTTTCATAAAATGAAAAAGTAAAAGTTGCTACAACGTAGTACTTTCTGAAGAGCGTGCAATTACACAAGGAAGAGTAAGAATAGAATCAGGCACCAGAAAGAGACTACAGGTGTTTACATAAATGAAAGACTATCTAGCTTTTTAGACTACAAAACATGTAAGACAGGATCTTATGCTCAGTGGTTAAGACAGACTTTACAGGAATGTGTGAGGTTTTCATGAAAGAAACAATACTTCTCTCCTTGCTCCCATAAATAGAAATACCTTTTTCTTAACTGTATCAAATAATGCTGAAGTTCTGTACAACAGATCTGCCTCTGCAGAAAGACATAGTTCCCAAACTGTCAGGGTTTACAGGACACGTGCCTAAGTGAAGTCCCCTTTGTCTTTTTCCTGTCCTTCAACATGTTTCTCCACCTGTGCCTTCATTCAGGAAGAAATGTTTGTGAGACTACTTTACTTGGAAATGAAGTGAAGAAGACTTTTTTTTCCCCAAACTTTCATTATTAATTCAGTGATCTGATTTACAGTATTGCTGTACTGGCAGTTGTTTTAGCAGAAATATAACAGCAAGGCTAGCTGCGGTGTCATGCAAGTAGAAGCATTTGGAAATGGAAGCTTCTTTAACTATCTTCTCTGCAAAGGTTGATATCTCAAGAAACTGCAGCCAGCAGCATGGGCTTACACAGCTAGGCGATTGCTAGTCAGCCACGTTTCTGGTACTTGTTTGACTACAGCAGCACTGTGCTCTGCAGGGGGTATCCCACTGCTGTTGGAGGAAGTGTAGTGTCAGGCTCGTGATGATTATGCACTTGTGCAAAAGCAGTGGGTGGAAATGGATGGAAAAGGTTGCTGCACTCCAGCCCATCTGCTCAACATCAGCCTCCTGCTAGATGTTCCTCACATCTGCCAGTTGTTACCCTTTAATTGGAGGTTCAGGTATAACCTTTTTGGTTTAAGGAGAGGCCAGTCTGTAGCCCATCAGTCAAGTTGGAGAATGTATTCAGCAAAACAAATGCAGGCTTTTGACAAACAAGTTCATGCTTACCTGAGTAATGAATGTACTGGCCAGACAGTAAGTTCGTTTGGTCAAGTGGTTGCTCCTACCTTAAATAAATAAGGACTCAAAATGTCTTTTTTTCAGTGTTTTTTGTTCTTTTAATGTTTTTTTTTTTGTTTTTTTTTTTTTTAAGTCTAAAAGCCTAAATCTCTTAGGCTGTAATTTCAACTCTCAGTCCGTATTAGTTAACGGGCTGCATATGCTAGCTGCTTTGTACTGTTTTAAGTACTTGCTGCTCTGTTGAACTGCATCAGAAAAGTTTGCTAGTTATATAGTAATCTACAGAACCAATTGCAGTAAAAGGCCGGTTTTAATTTCCTTATTTCATTATTGCATAGCTACAAACACTATTTGCTCCGCATTTCAATCCAATACAATGCTTTTGAAGCGCGGCAGTTTCCCTCTGTACCAGAAACACTGTAGTGGAAACACTTCTTTGAGTAAAATTACTCACGTCTGTGCTTACCTGATCCTTTCCGTGTTAGTTGAAGTATTTGGAAAATATTTTAGCTGTCTAGCGTGGTTCATTTGGACTTAAATGTGTTAGAGAAAACCCTCATTTGCTGGTGTCTGGAGCAGATCTGAGGAACAGCACCTTCTAGTAGAGGGGTTTTTTAACGGCCAACAGAGGACAGGTGTATCTTCCATTAGTGCAGCTGCTTTGTAGGAGGATATTGTGCAGTGTCCCCACAGAAGGATAAAGTTGAGGTAATTCTAAGAAGGCTCTAGAACCACGCTATCCTGGCTTATTTCTTTTAAGTAGTTTTTTTTCCTCCATCTTAAATAAGTTTGAAAATGAATTTCCAACATAATAATAATATGAAACCTATCTTTCCCCCAGGATTTTTTCTTTCCACTCTGAAGCTTATTTCCTCTTTGGATTTTATTTAGGTAGAATGGCATTGTTAATAAAGAGCAACAGCTTGTAAAGTGAGATTAAAGAAATTTGCAATAGTAGCAATGTAATCGACATTCAAATAGGTGATGAGCGAACAAAATTCTGTACAGATGATTTACAAAGGAGATAACGCTTGTGAGATTTTTTTGTTTATTCCTGTCCAAATTGGCAGGATTTATTCTGCTTCTCTAGTTCGTTGTTTAAGAAGAAATGCTGGGTCTGATCCAAGTTAGTTGTTTTCAGTGGGAGTTGAAATGGGCTTGTCAAAGCATGATAGGTTCAGCAGCACGCAAGAAGTTTAGAGAGAGTCGATTACAAATATTAGGAAATCCAAGTACTTCCAAGTACTTCAGTTTCCCATTGTGAGCAATGAAAGTAATAGTGGAGCTTTCATTTATAACATCATTAATTTTAAGTAATTAAGAGTACAGCATTCTGTATTGCTTAAAAAACAAACAAACAAGAACAAACCCCCAGACCTCATGCAATGATGTTGGGGACGTTCCAGACAGTATACCTAAAATAAAATGGAGAGAAGTGTCCTGTTTCTAAAGATCTGTGAAAAAGTGTACATCAGAAAAGTCCACAGGGGCAGTAAAGCCCCTAATTGCTACTTATCTCTTCCCATCTGCTTTCCGAGGCAGAAAAAGAGTTTTGTAATGAGGATTAGGAAGGAAGACGGTGAAAACATGCCTCAAGAGTTGCTGGAGTGTTCTCTGCTTTTCATAGTAAATCACAGAACAATAAATAATCCTTCATATTTTCATAGGGCTATCTTATTATAGTCCAGTTAAGTTATTGAACTGTTCTTAACAACACTACAAGCACATGAACTATCTAGACTTGAATGTCTTCACTTTCAGTATTTTCCCTTAAGATTCATGCAAGCATATCAAGCATATCAAAGGTGCACTTTTGGACTGTATGTGGCAATTAAGCTAAGATTAAAATCCGTTCCAAAGCTGCGTATGAGCAAAGCTGACATCCAGAGCCTCTTCTAAGCCTGGTTTTACTGCTAGTATGGACAAATCCAAGCCATTTTCAGGTTTTTAGCAGACTGTGTTCCTCTCTGGCTGTACGTATTTATTGAAGTCTGTTCCAGTTGCAGTTTGTCCTGTATGCATTATTAGCTTAGAATTAATTCAGAGGAGAGCAATTTTCGGATTAATTCCTTTGTCTTTGGGTTCCTTTCTCCCAGATACAGAGAGGTTTGTAACTTATTGTCATAACCACAGATGACCACTTAATGGAAAATTTCACTCTGTGTTGAGGTTTTTCCCACGGGGCATATCATCTAACCCGATTATGACCCATTTTTGGGCCCTCATACTCAGATTGTAGTAGTATGTTAACTTTTGTTGTTTTTCCTACCACTTTGATATTGTGGTGATGTGGAAGATAGCCATGAGATGCGCTGTGCACTAGAATGGTAAATTCCATGTGTTCAGGGTTTAATTTTATTTCTGGCATGTTTTATATTATAAGCTGTGATGACTTTGATGTGATTTCTATACCTCTCTGCTTCAGCATATATACAACATTATCCCTAATTAGGTCGATCTGGGGACAAGTAAGTTTGCTAGAAGATCATCTGATAACAGTGCTGGACAAGCCAGGTCTTGCCCTGGTCTGCCAGATGGCTCCCTCTGTTATATGCCAGTTTTTTCCCTTCTCTTACAAGCCCCAACGTTGGAGGAAATTAATTTTTTTTTTTTTTTTAATTGGTATTCCTTCAAGTGAGCCATGGACTTTCCTGGAGATGGAAATGTGTCCTCGATCTTACATTTTGACTGAAAGATTGTTTTCCTGCTTCTTTTATCATCATGTTTACGAAGTTGCAATAAGCAGGAGTGTAAGTGAAGAAAAAATGTAACCAGAATAGTCTCCAGAACTTGTTTTCCACAAGCCATGTTAGTCCACAAGTTATGGATTGAAACAAAATACATTTGGAATTTCAAATCAAAGGTCATTTTCTGCAAGAAGTGTTGAGAAGGTTGTGGAGATGAATAGTGAAGGAGGAGCTTGGTTCCAGAAATTAATTGGTGTAAGCAGAGAAGTGGAGAATTTAACAGGAAGCTAATGAGAAAATAAGAAATCAATACAGTTGCCACCTATATTTCTGTTTTTTGGAGCTTCTTCTGTTTCTGTACTTAAATGCAGAAATGGCAGATGCACAAGGCGTTGACAAATCAAGGCAGCAGCCTCCAGTCATTACGTAAGAGATCCTAATTCAGGAAGCTAAGAAGTAATCTTGTTGATATCTTAAAGAAATCATAGGCTCACGTATTAGGTATGAAATTTGTTGTGAAAACTGCTCTCAGCTAGAAGGTTCACAGAACTTCTTCAGTCTCCATGAACTCATCCAGAACTTAGCAAAGCTGTGCATTTTTTTAAGTATGGGAAGTGCAAGTATTCCTGTTAAATTTTAACAAGCAAATTTTGGATATAAAATGTGTAATGATAGTGTAATGGGCTAGGATTTTATTCTGATTAAAAATCTTTTTTGTAATCTTACCACCAGAGTGATTCTGACAGACTCTTACATGTCTTAAATGTGCTAGAAGTGACAAAAAATAAAGCATTATAGAAATAAGAATGTCTAACCATTCTGTCAAAATGTAGAACTCAATTTGTAGATGTCAGGTGGTTTTATCATATAGTTAATACCATGCAAGTGCATTACTACTAAGATGAACGTAGCCTCTTTTTCATTGTTCTTTAAAATTCCGCTTTGGATCTGAAATATTAGAATTTGTAAAATTAGAGTGCTTTTTTTTCGGAATTTAGTTGTTTTTCTATAACAATATAAAAATCATAGGGGAATTCATCAACAGAAAGCGTAACTGGAAGGCACGACTTCTTTAATATGCTGCTTGAGAACAGAACTTCCCTTTTCACTTCTCTGATCACTTCAAGCATGTTGGCTTTCTATTTCTCAAGCAGTGGGGTGTAAGCAAATTTCAGGAATTTTTAATGTTCTTGGACTAGGCTGTACATTTGTGACCTGAGGATTAGTAGATAGAGGGTAATACCTCTTAATTTGAGGTCATGAATGCTTAGCAGTCATGTGCTGACCTTACAGTCATTACATGTTTGAATTCACATCATTCAGTTGTTTGCTTTGGTAGCTGAAGGGCCTTTCCACAAAGTCAGCAATGGGAAAACATTTTAAGAAAGTATTCTGGTTGTGAATTCCTTCAGAACTGATTCTACACTACCTACTACATTCTTTTTTTTAAATGAGTTTAGAAATGAAATGCAGATGGTATTGAGAACTGTTATGTCTTTCAACTATCGTGGTCCTTTTTTGTCTTTCTGTAGGTTTTATGCAGTAAGTTTATGAACTTAGAGTAGTTGTAAAACCAAAACCAAAATGGCACCTGTATCCCTTCTTGTCTCCTCAGCTTATACTTAACAAGTAGCCTCTAACTAAATGATGACATGCTTTTATTTTTCTTCTGGCAGTACTCAGTCTATAAGATGAACAGGGCTCAAGTTCTAAGTCAGTATTTTTTTTTTTTTCCTCCATAATGTCATATTTATAGTCTCCTCTTTTACTGCACGCTGTTTGAACTGTGTTCCAAAAACATGGAAATGTGTGGCCTTTTCTTTATCACTCACCGCTGGAGCATCTGCATCATCCACAAACTTTAACATTTACCTTTACGTGACCTTTGTGTGATGAGAAAATGATATTATTCCTCTTTTCTAACTGGAGAGCAGACTAAAAATGATGATCTATCATCCATTCTAATTGTGGGTGTCTATATTGAAAATATTAGGAAGTGCCTTTTTTCAGAGTATTAAGAATTCTGTAAGTTGTGAAAGAAAAGGCAAGATTTTGTTTTTAGTTAGAGTCAGTTTCCATATGATTTGACTGTCAGCACAACAAATAGTTATGTTTCTATAATTAGGGTATTGAAAATGAGTGGAGTGACACTGCAGAAACTGATTTTGTAATGCAGTTGAAACATAAAGAAATTATATGCTAAGTGCAAAATATAGTAAAAAGAAAGCATGGTACAGTGTTTGAGAAGGCATTGAATCAATTAAAGTAACCTCAAAATATGGATGATTTTACTAAGGAGTGCTTGTGAAAAGGTTGGTATAATCAGAATAATTAGTTGGCAGAGACAGAATCTAGATTTCCAGGAGAGGTTTAGTTGTTAGAGCATACGAGTTTTCTCTTTTAAATATCTAGAAAAAGAGCATAACTACTCTCTTCGTGAGAAGAAGAGGAGAAATTAAACTATTTTTTAATGGGTTCACAATGTGGAAAAGCATTTACATCTTTCTGTGATAGAAGTAAACAGACTCTGGATTTTTATTACTGGTAATTTTTGGTTTATATGAAGATACAAATTTGTTTATCTATGTCCAGTATGATTATTTGGCATTCCATGAAATGATATGGAATGGTAAGATTGTGCTGAAGGCCAAAGTGCTAACAAAGTGCATTGCCAAATAAATTGTATTTCTGAGTGTTTTGAAGTCTTATTTAGGTAAGAGTGGTGGTTGTTTTCATGATGGTGGTGTGTGGATCAGGTAGATAGTAGTCTTCATGAAGTGTTTGGATTTTTACGAGATAAATCTGGAAATTCATTGCTTAGAATAAGTAATGTGTAGGAAAGAAAAAGAGAGTATTCTGTATCTGCTGTCAGCTTGTGTGTTTTCTTAGATGAAATCTATTTTGTTGTGTAGAAGTGTTCTGTAGACTTCTATTAACAGCCATAAACACTGCCAGAACAGATGAACTGAGCAAAGATAATGAAATCTGCCAGTCCGCAGCTACAAAGGTGAATGTTCCATCAGAAATCACATTAACGTGGAATTCTTGAACTATTCAGACTTTGAGTTTTTCTGGGAAAATTTTTCACCTGCAGCAGTTGAGAGGTCAAAGCCATTGTAAGAATTCCGAGGTCTGCTCCTGTTGCAAAAAGGAAGAACTGTGGCAGTGACTTTCAGGCTTTTTTTTTTTTTCTGGGGCCCTCTAAGATTTTGTACTGAAGATGCATTTTCCTATGTAGCAAATTTAACCTGATTAACGGTAAACCTGCTGGTTTTCCTTAATTATTCTTTGTGATCTCTTAGAAGTAGTCCATAGACCAAAAGCATCTGTAAACTGCAGGTTGAAAACCAGTTATTTAGGGAAGAGGCAGTAGTTAATTGTTTTTGTCATTGTTAAAATGAGCATCAATTCAGTCCTGTACAGAGAAAAAACTAGTCCCGACCTTTTAGCTGTGACTAGTGATTATGGTTTTGTAGTGACGTAATTGCTAGTCTAATAGAGGTAACTAGGCTTAAAAGCAGAAATAAGTAAATATAATAGAATGATTTCCTGCCCTTATCCTGGTGAGGCAGCAAATTCATTAACAAATCCCAGCATACCTCCATTTCTATTATGCCCTGAAGGAGGATATTTGAGCTTTACTAATGTGGGATGGATTCCATGCCAGAAAAACCCTAGTAAATGTAACTATCAGGGAGTAGTTTGTTTTCAGAGGGTTATCCCATGAATACTTGTGCAAGGCTTTGGATATGTAAGGAGCTACAGCTTTTATTAATCACAATAATTCTGAACAATTTACTTGTGGATTCTGAATGTAGACCTGTGTGACATAGTTGCTTGCTTTGGTTGAAAAATAGTTGTTGCTTGTGAACTGTGAAGGAGTCTGTGGTCTGCAACAATGGCTCTAATAAGTTATAGCACGTGTTGTGTGTATTTTTGGTATGTTTGTTCTTCAACCAGTTTTTGGGCTGTTTCAGCTCAGAAGTGACACATTTCTATTAATGAGTAAAGATGAGTTTATCAAATTGCATAAGAGTACGTGGTTACATTGATGTTTGGTATCTTTGCTAGCAGTTGCTGCTAAGTATATGCCCATTTGCCTGAGAGGCCTGCAACGCATCTTGTGCTCACATACCTGACACGAGAACAGGCTGGTTGTGTGCCAGTGTGTGCCTTGCAGGCACAGGACAGATGTTGATTGGTTTGGGGCACGTGTACCCAGACCTCACAAGTCAGGCAGGGAAGGAGCAGTGTGCCATCCTCACCCACGAGCCTGTTGCAATAGGAACCGCGACACCAGGCATTTGCATAAGGAGTGAGTTAGATTTGATAAGCACAGCACGAGAGAGAATTTATCTCACAGGTGACTGTTTAAAGCACTTGCATCAATGCTTGCCCTTACAGAGTAAGTGGTTGTTGCTTTTCTGGGGACAGAATTCAGGTACCAGGCCCCCTGCCTTTTAGTGGTAGGTATGGCTATTTTTTATGCTTCTCCAGACATTGCAGAGGATATTCAAAACAGTGGTGGCATATAATTTACTCCAAGGCATTTCATTATTTAGATGGCTGTGGAATGACCAAATACAACTGGTATGCAGCTGGTGATCTGGTAGTTTTGAAGCAGATGCAGTTTTATAATACAGGTTTCAGTTCATATACTGGAATGACTTAAAACAGCCATATTTTTTTTTCCCAGCAAGCTATAAATGAGTCCTTGGTTTGCAGTTGTATTCAATTATTTTAAACCTATTTACAATGTATTCTATTGTAAAGCTGTGACCTTTGATCTCCAGAATGAGTGCATGTCTTTTGTGGGAAGCAGGAAGTCTTGGGGCAAGTGACACTTGCAGTGCAGTTTATTTTACTTAGACTTTGATTTCCCTCCCTCCCCCCGTTTCTAGAACTGAAGACAAATTTCTGTTTCTATTGGATTATAAACAGGTTCTGGATAGCTTCAGCTGCTGCATAGTGCAGTGATATTTTAATTTGCTGGGTAGACATGTTTACTGTGTACTGTGTAGTTTATGAGTGTTACCATAAATGAGGTAATCTTGCATCTTGGTTTCCATGTGTGAAACATTACATGAGCTAATGCAGCTGCAGCACTGCTTGCAGAATATTAGTAGACTTTATTTGGACATAAAGTTTATACCGAACCACTTTAAATATTTGTGCTAAAACTGGTAGTGCTGTTTTTTTAATGTGTTTTATATGACACTGATGGATGCCAAATTTCACAAAGCAATGTGTGTATGTGTAGTGGTTTTCTGTTTTGTGCCCTATTGTTCTGAGTAATGGAGATTCCAGAGTGGAATAAAATTAATGACAACATTTCTAATTTATGTTCAGTTAGTGTTTCAGGGACTGGTTCGTATTAAGTATATGTAGGAACAGTAGCTCCATAGCATACTGTAGCAGTCCAAAAAACATGCGTGTTCTGTCCAAAATCTGGATTTGGAATTTGAAGTGACACATGTGGGTTGTAAGAATATGCAGAGAAAAAATTGATTTTTGCTCCGTGTTTGAGGGACCGTGTACAGACTTTTCCGTAGTTTAGTTTGCCTGACAAAAATCTCTGAATCGTGTTTTTTAAAAGTCTGCGATTTTAGCATCAATGGCCACATTCTTTTTACTTAATTAAACATATTGCACGTTTTCAGTTTATGTAGCTTGTTAGAAAGGTGAAAGCTGTAATACCCAGTAAGCTATAAAATATGTCGGTGTATTTTGCGAACTCAAGTATTAACACTTGCATGCAATTTCTTGTGTGGGACTTAATTTACTTTCATTTTTATAAGTTAGAATAATGGATGTCTGCATGAAGTACATTTTAAAAGACACTAAAATTATTTTGCGTGATTACATACTTAAAAGTAAATGCTAAAGAAACAGATATACACATTTTTATGAGCAAATTTTAAAGGGCTTTCCTGTACTTCGTGTTCTGAAGATGTCCAACATTATCTACACTTTTCTCTAAGTAGAGCTGGAAATTGTCATTGCAGCTTCTTCTGTAACATCTGTTACATTACTGAAATTCATGTTGAAGCACTTACCCGTAAAAAGTAACCAGTTGTTCAGTGAGCAGTGGTTTTGTGGAAATCTCGTTTCCTACTTACGTGTGCCCTTTGTTTCCTACCCTTCATCCCTTAAAAAGAAGTCCAACTCCTCCCAGATACTCCTCATGACATCGCAGCTGGAAACATGCCACCGCGTTTGGTAGCTACTCAGAAGCTTCGTTACTGGTGATAATGTGGCCAGTGTGCATCTGCTGGCTGAAGTAGAGTCATGTGGGTATTAAGGACACATGGCTTTCCCTTGGTTAGAGTGTATGTTTACCCTTCTAACCCTGCATTTTCTGAAAAAAAGAAACCTGTGCAAATGGCATTATATTTCAGACTCCGGTTTTGCCCTGCAAATCAGTTTGAATTAAGCTAGAAATTTCTGTGTTAGCAAGGGAGGAATGGGCAGGTGGATGAATTGACAAGGCACCTAAGGGTTATTTCCTTAGGGAATAGAGTTAAATTCTGAATTCAGTGTTTTAAGTCATTGTAATTCCCACTTAAGCTAAACTGAGCATACAAGCTTTAAATCAGCAGATGATTTTCACTAGTTGTGCGTCTGGATTTGTACCAGTACTTAAATCTTTCTTTGTTCTATTTTTTTTTTTTTTTGATAATTTGTTACTTTTATCATGAATATTATGGACATTTCTCTTTTGTGTATAAATTGTACTTCAGTTTATTACAGTAATTTTGATCTCTCATTATGATACATCTCATCAAAGGGAATTATTTTGTTCAGTTGAAAAAAAAAATGCATGGCACAGTTTTGATTTTGTTTTACTGAAGTCCAAACTTTCATATAGTGGAAGTCTTTGGGATTTAATTGCTAAAAAAGAGGAGGCCCTCTATAAATATAGGATTAATGAAAAGTTTTGTAACAGTAACACATTTCTGAATCCTAATCATAGTTAACTTTTCTACTTAACACCTCTGGTGCATTGAGATTAATGTAAGGCTCATGTAAACTTAGTTGCTTGTTTTTGTATTTTTATTAATAATATGAATTCTAGTTTGGCTTGAGTGTACCAGCAACCGTCAGGCCTTTGAAAGTATTCATCAGTATATGTCTCACTCAATATAATGTGCACCTCCTGCTGTTTTACATAGAAGGATCTTTAGGTTATATAGCGAAGTTAGTCTACAACTATTTTTCACTTCCAGCTTCCATTAACACCATCTCTTAAAGATTTTTGTTTCCAACAAACCAGGTTTTCTCACTTCACATGTTCCAATTGTTTGCTGAAAACTGTGGATCTTGAAATTATTAGCTTGCAGGAGTCTAGGTTTTATCGTTTATTGATTTCTAAAGAAATCTCTGAATTCTGCATATGGAAGACTGAAAGTAGGAAAGTAGGAAGCCTAAAATGTGCCTACACAAAAAATAATACTAATACCATGTTTTGAGGTCCATAATTCTTAACTGTGATTTTCAACTCCTAACTCTGCCATAACAGTAAGAGTTGTTTTGGGAGGCAGCAATGTAGAGTGTGTGTTTTTGAGGATGGGGAGAGTGCAATGCAGCACACTCTCCCTGCCCTCATCCTGCTTCATGCTGCCTTAGGCAAACTTTAGAAGGAATGAGGGGTCTACTTGTCCTCTGTTTCTCCCTTTTTCTCACTCCAGAGAGTGCCATCTTGGGCTAGGCATCACAGCTGGAGCTGCTAGGCACCAGGGAGAGGCAGCCTCAATTGCTTTCAGGTTGTTGTAATGCTGAAACTTCCTACTTCTTGTTCCTTTTTAAGCCTTTTAGCTCTATGGCTTCCAATTGCTTATGCAACTTTTGTATAGTGCTACGTAATAAACATTACATTGTAATGGTAGTGAAATGACTAGAAAGCAAAAGTGGGAATGCAAGGCAGCTGGCAAACATTCTCTCCATAGTTGAGTCACTGACTTTTAAGGAGTTTCTTTTTTACCTGGCAGCTTTTATTTTTTTTCTTTTCTGTGGACAGTGTGTTACTGGTTGTCTTAAATATATCCTCTGCTCAGAACAAACAACACTTAAGAAAAAATATATGTAACACAAATTATTTTCAAAACCTAACATAGCCTTTTTAGATACATATATTTTATTAGTCTTCTATATTTGTAGTTCTCGAAGCTATTTTATCAATGTATTAGCTTTCAATCTGGGGGCACAAACAGATGTAGTTACGTCAAATGTGAGTCCATAACAACTATTGACTGTCATAACGACTTGATGAACATGACATATACAATTGCTATACATATGCACTTGCATTTTTGGAACTTGAATTTCTGAAGTTTTTTAATTTTCCTGCCCATCTGTTTATATGTGTGTTTGTGGGTGCACTCAGCTGAATATTTCCTGTGAAATTGGTCAGTTTTGCCAATAATCATACACTAAAAAATTCATTTCAGCCTACAATAATAGGGCTTTTCATGTGTAATTTGAAGGATAAATCGGGAATTATGCATTTAATTGGCTAATAAATCTTAGCACTTTTCCCTTATTCTGTATTGTTATTCTAAATCTTTATAATGTGGCCTGTTATGTTTTTGTATAAAAGAAAACTACGTGGGTTATGTTTGGTGTACATACATTGCACAAGTGACCAAAATACGTAAAGCCTTCTATGGCACTTACTGTGTTATGTGAGAAGTTCCTAAGATGATGTGCTTAGGGATTTTATAAAAATGAATGTACTTTTTAAAGGAGGTACTGACGTTGTAGATTTTGCACTGTGTCATGTATTTATTTGGTTATTAATATAATGACACCTGCAATTTACAGCAAAACACACAATAGGACTTTCTGTAATGTATGCACTTGTCATTTTGGTTGCTACAATATTGATTCTCATATTTTTATGATTTATATTGTTAATTTTAAAAGTGTCTATTTAGTTGCTTTAAAAAAAAAAAATCTTGAACAAGGAACTTATTTAAATGCTTTACAGTTTGTGAAAAGTTTTATGTAACAGAATCTCATTTAAAAGTTGAAATTTTCCAAAACTATTTCATGAATGAAATAACATAGATGTTGTCACAATTAAATGATTAATGATAATCAAGTTAGTTACAAAAGAATAAAATGTAGAAATATGCAGGCCTCTTTCTGAGTCACATTCAGATTCCCTGGAAAGGCTTTGGTCATTTTATGGTTTGCCTTCATGCAACGAAACTGGGGAACACTTTGTTCCTATGAAATTTGGAATAAACTTCCTTGATTTACAAGTACTTGAAGCATGAATTATATTAAATTATGCAATGAACAAATTCTGTCATCTGAATGGAAATAACATAAAATCACTAAAATCACCCTTTATTATTGTTTCAGGTACAGGACACTCAGTTAAGCAGTGTTTCAAGATTCTCCCGTACTTGTACGTTTATGTACAAGTACATTTGTATATTCATTTATTATCAAATTTAACAGGATTTTTAGTTCTTGTAAGAGGAATATTGTCTGTGGTTTATGATCATTCCAGTCGAGCATTCTGGATGCTTTCATTTGTACGTCAAAGTTGTTGTTATGGATAGCACATGTTGCTGTCTAGCTGATTGCATGCATAAGGGTGAACAGAGAATCCTCACGGTCTAAAAGAGTTCTCAGAAAGGAGTTTATCACTGTGTGTTTTTTCCATGTCACCCCATCCCTGGAACAGACTACCATATAATTTTGTTTGGAGAGAGAAAAGGAGACTTTTTATTGTATGTATAGTGGAATTTTGTTTGGTTGGTTTGATTTAGTTATTTTTTGTTTGTTGCTTTTTAATTTAAATGGTACGATTAATCATTTTTATACCATTTACAGGCTTTTATTTTAGGTTAGATGACAGTGGAATAATTCTGGTACCTGTTGTGTGCATGCCAAGGGAGCCAGTAGCACACATCTAATAAAAAGTCCACCTCTGTGAGGTGGCTGCATGTATGTCCACTTTGTTTTGTGTAATTATAAAGCATTTGCATCCCAGGGGGGAAGAAATATTTTTTGGAGAAATAAGTGCATTGTATGCAAGGCAGTTAGAAAAAAAAAGAAAAAAAAAAGAAAAAAAAAACGGCTTCAAGTATTGCAGTTATAAATATTTGGAATATTCCATATTAAGGCTGATGTACTCAACCAGAAATACTTGTCCTTTTTGGAAGTCCCTACATTAAATACATGAGGAACTCAATGAGAACACTTTGACACAGAAGTTTGTTTCACTTTGGATTCTTCTGTAACAAGCAAATACTCCCTGTCTGTGGTACGAATTCTCATCAGTTTGTTACAGGAAAACATTTTTCCTATGTGGTTCTTTAGTTATAGTCATCCCAGTATAATAATGACCAGAGAATAAATTCTTTCTAAGTGAGAGTGAAATTCTTTCTAAGGAGCGCTGACTGTTTTTTACTTCAATCCTCACAGTTTTTGTAATCACTTATTCCAAAACCTGTGGTATTTGGACGGCAGGTGAGTCATTGAACCTGGAATTGAAAACCAAATGTTTGATTAAACAAAATGGCTTCCCTGAATCTTCTTCAGTGGAGGTGTAAGGAAAAAGACTCTCCCCGTGTTGTGTTATCGCATACATCATTAAGGAAATGTATGTGGCTTCAGTAATTTATGAGCGTAGGGCAAAAATGAGATTTCTATTCAGAAATAGAATTCACTGCAGTCATAAGTAACCAAGTCGTATAATCCTCCTAATGAAGGGTTTGATGAATAACTGTTTCCAATTTGACCACTGTACCAATCCTGAACTGGTATCATCACCTCCAATTTATTTCCTATGGGTGTAATACTATATTGTGTTGTATTTTGTTTCAAAAAAAAATAGATGAAAAGTGTGAAAAGAGCGGGAATCTACCGTTAAGATGTGCACTTGTAACCAGAGTTCAGATCTGTTCTTTGATTAGTAAGACTGCAGTAACATTTATAGATCATATACTCTTCCATTTTGATGGTATTTCTGGTTTCTTTTCTTAGTTTCCAAGCTAGAAGTTCTTGGCAAAGCTGAATATACAAGATAAATATAAACTGCATGGCAAGGATGTCCCTTAAAGAAAGACAGAGGAGAAAATGACCTAATGCCATAATGATTTTAGCTGTACACAGGCATCCCTTTTTTGTCTCTATTTGTTAAATTACCTGACGTCTGCATGTGTAACTTAAACAAAATTTTGTTCTCTACTCTTTCTTCCTTCTGAGCTATCTTCTCAGGGAGAAGGATGATAAATGGAAACATAAACACAGCATGAGAATGTGAACTAGTTCCCAAACATTTCAGTGGTTTTTATAAACAACTGGTCATTGTTACCTTTTGCTGGATTACAGTTTGCCTTAGAACAACAGTACTCTTCAGCTGCATTACAAAGTTGATTCTAAATGTTTTAGTGTAGTTGCTTAAAGGCTTTAATGTTTAAATAATGGTTATATAATTATACAATGTTTAAACAATTAGCTTTTAAGTCTTGCAATAAGCCTACATTTTATATACATACTACCAAAAATGATAATGAAACTGTTTTTAAAGATACAAGCTGACCTCGAAGAGAGCAACCGCAGTTTAGGGACATTTGTTTTGATTCTAAGATTTTAGTTTTAACACTCTCATTTTCATTTTGAACATGGGTAGTGATTCCCACCATTGTTCTGCAAACACAGAAATGATCAGTTGCTGGTTTTTTTGGTTGTGGTTTTTTTTTTTCTTTCTTTATTTCTGCACCCCATAGTCAACATTCTTTGTGCATTGTGTGCCCTCTTCTCTGTGATAAGAAGTGCCAGCTTGTATCTCTCTGGTCTCCATAAGCACAAAGGACTGTCTGAGCCTGGAACTAGAGTGCCTTGGAGAGGTAGGATTAACATCACCGTGCATTGTTTATCCCCTAACCCATCGTGGCAGCTGTTGATTTATATTTTGAAACAACTGAAATAACAAAAAAGGACACAATAAATCAAGATCTTCTAATATCTTAGGTCTGCTACTTTTTTTTAAATCATGATTTGCTTACCTTTTAAAACAATTATCACAGAATTGCATTTAATCTTTATGAACTGCATGCTCACAGTGGTTAAATGAGGTATTGTTTTGATGTGTTGAACACAGTAGCAGAAGGCCTCTGGATATAAAAATTCATGCTTTAAAAGTTAAATACATTTTTTTCTACTTTATAGGAACATTTTAGGAACCATATTTTATACCTAGACTGCAGTTTAATTTCAAATTCTATACTTCTTTAATGACTTTCTAATTTACACAATTTCTGTTTCCCTGTCAAAACATTTAATTGTATCATGTCTTGAAGGTGTAAAGCTGTCAAATAAATCAGAGGCTCAGTGTAAACATTCGTTGAATTGCTTCTGCTACCATACAGTAGTTGTTACTGGGCAGCTAGTGGTACTATTTTAAAGCGTTTGCTCAGCAGGTAAGGGACAACACTGGTAGAATGAATTGTTGATTGCTTGTAAAACAGCAGGTAGTAATACCCTCGCTCTGTGTAATTCCGCTTTGTAAAATAAAGCAGCAAGATGGCAAAGAAGTGTGCAGTGAGCATAGCTGCCTGCAGGCAGTGGAGGCTGCCAGTCCTGCTCCCCACAGCAGGTGGGCACTGCTGGCTTGGTTGCGAGGCTCCCACCGCCAGAAGGAGACACTGCCGCCAGGCTGGCAATGCGTGGCAGCAGGCATGGAACAGGGAAGCTACAGCCTGCATTGCTGAATGAAGGCCTGAATATCTGCCATTAAGAAAACTACTGCACAACCCAAACCAAACGAAAGTGTCTAAACTTGGTATGAAAAAGGCATTCTAAAGCATGGTTTTCTTCTTGCTGCTGTTGTGCTCTGGGGTTAATGCAACCCTACAGGCTCACCAAAATGGGGGCTGGACGAAGTAAATTAGTTGTACTTTGAAGCCTTTATTTTCTCCTTCTTTCAAAATGAATGGGGAGGCCCTTGAATGAAAGCTGCTTTTCATTAGTGCCACCAAATACCTATTTGAAAGGAAGAGCTCTTTTAACGCATGCAAACACAGGAGTAAAGGAAAGCTTCCTTTTTCTACCAGCCCATGGGCTGCACGGCTCCTCGCCTCCCTTTCCAGTAAGATGGTTTCAAATCAGAGTTAATTACCATGGCCATTTATTCCAGACACCCCATGCATGGTGTGGCACAGCTGGGGGGGTGGCCCGTTGAGTACTTGAGCCTCATTAGTGGGGCTTCTCCTGGCCAGCCTTGCTGTGCCCCCCACAGCTCCCACTGCGCTCCTTCGTGCCCACAAACCCTGCCTGCCTGCTGGCCTTTTGCTTGCCTAAAGGCAAGTCTGGGTTGGTGAATTCATGTAGGTGGTGCTGCTTCCCTGAAACATAAGTGCTTTGCCAGATGTGCAGAAATAGGCCACCTTATCACAGAAATTTTGTTGCAGGTTTCCTCATGCCAGCCCTGTGTGGACTGTAGTTGTGGGAACAGCCTGCACCAGATGGGCCCCAGCTATAGGCTGCCTTCTTACCAGTAGTCCTTCCAACCCCAGTCCCGTCCCCACTCAGAGGAGTTCTGAATTGGGCCAGTTGCAAGTGGAACACAATTTCTTCTTTTTTCTTTACCCCAAAAATAATACAAGAAGGCTTCTTTGCCATTTTGCATTAGAAAAGAATGAAAAAAAGAAAAATGTTCTTCAAATATAAAGAGTAGAATTAAACCTATGAATGTAGTTTTTGAGAATAGCGTGAATTTCCTTAGGCTCTGCTTGTATGTTAAGTATGGACTTAGGTTACAGGTCTTCGACTGGGCATCTATAACACTTGCAATAGCTGTATGGTGTAGTTAAAAAGGTGGGGAAGTAGGGCGGCCGTCGGCTTCCCTGGGTAGGATCACTCTGTCACGGTTCTGAGCAGCACTGACTTTAAGATGTGGAATTGATGTTATCCTTAAGCTTATCTTTCTCTGGCTAATAAAGCTTCCGTGCTGGAGGTATAAGGTGTTATTTTTGAAATAATGATCTATGAGTGTTACCCACAGTCAGAATAAATAGTTTTATTAGAATGTTAGTTGATTAAAACCTTGTACTACTTAAAAACATTGCGGTGATGTTTGCTTGTTTGTTTTTTGGTTGTTCTATTTTGGCTTGGATTGGTTTTGTTTTTTGCTTGTATCTTTTTCCCCATTGGAAAGCAATACCGTAGATCAGTTCCTCTATGATTTTCCATGCAAAGGCAAAAGGCTAGACCTGTCTCAGGGAATTCAATCTCTGAACTAGAAAATTAGTTGGAAGATAGGAATTATAAACTGTTTTATTGCAGTATGATTTTATTTTAGCTCTACGTTTCTGTAAGCTAATGTCTATGAAAAAAAAAAAACATTTATGCAAGGGAAAATTCTGGGTTTTCCTAGCATCTCATTTAGCTTACAGTAGGAAAGAATTAATTCATTAAAATGTTAATAACTTACCACGTGCTTTTTCAGCATGTAGCCTCCCAATGTTAATGGTATTCATCTCCTACTCCCTTCCCACTAATATGGTTCAGGGCAGAGTAATATAAAGGTTATGAAAAGTTTACTCCTGACTGGCTACAGAATGTCTATTGCACTCAGAGGTGTTTACACCTTGATTTCCTGAGCGTGCTCAATGTACTCAATATATCACTAGTCTTTTTGTGTACAGCTGTCTTGGTGAAAATTTGAAGCAGTTTAGGTGAAGGAAGGGGATATAATCTAGAAGAAATTAAACTAGCCACAAAAAAGCATTGTGTGTAAAAGTGATTGAAACTTTACATGCAATGCATGTTGAAATTAGAATTTAAAAAGTGAGATTTTACATTTCCTAATGAAGGAAAATATAAGAAGTAATTTACAGATATGATCAGTTTTCAGTTTAACTTCTTTCAAGCTTTGATCCTAACCCCTGGCAGCTCTTTGTTCTGGTATAAATTCCAGCAGTAGACAGACTACTCCCTGGGACTAGGCGACAGCTGAGGGGATTTGCTGGGACAAGGCATGGCTCACAGTCAAGACTGGGACAGGATCCTTCTTAATCAGGAGGCTGTGGAAGTGCTTGCACTAGGGGATTTGATAAAAGAAGGTGAGCTGCCCTTGAGCAGTGGCTTGTCTGGATCCAGGCTTTCTTGTAGCTTACTTAACAAAGTTGCCAGAACAAGATGTTAAATGAGAGCCTGCTGTGTTTGGGCAAGTTTGCAAAGGGCATGTCGTTTTCCAAATAGTGTCTTTCACAGATTTGATTTTTTCCTACATGCTAAATGTAGAAGCTGTAGTGTGGGGAGAGAAGAGAGGAACCAGTTTTTCCAACAGTTCCTCCTCCTTTATGTCCTGTGCTTAAAAATACCTGTTTTTGAAGCACAGAAACATTTTGAGAACTGTAGACTCAAACTGAATAATGTCTTTACTGCACAAATTCTTTCTTTCTCTGTCATTGTTAAGTAATGTTTCTGCCGTGTCACTCCAGTTAAATGCCAAAGAGTGCAGTGTCTGCCAAACATACCTTACGTTGTTGTCATCAGAAGCAACCACACAATGTCTTTATAAAAAATCAGGATTTGACTGTTGATGATTACTGCACTGAAGCAAACCTCATGCTTATATATGTGTTAGCTCAAGAGTGGGCTACGCGTTTGTGCCGCATGATGATATAGTGGTGTTTCCTATTTTTGTAACTGATTTATTGAGATGTGGTACCCTAAATGACTTCACAAATGTGTGCTCCAAAAGCTCTTGAACATTTCCTATGCTGTGAATTAGCAGACAGGTCAGATGACAAGATTGAAATGGTTTGTCTGCCTGACTTGCATCTGAATTGTGTTTTGAACTTTAAATTCCTTGACCTTTTGTCATACTATTTCCTAATCTTAAATAAATTTTTCTAGAACATTTTTTCCCAGAACTGGCTTCAAAGACAAATTAGATTAGCCTGTACAACTCCTGTAAGATGTTTGCTTGTACTGAAGACCATGTGTTTGCAACCATTTCTGTCTCTTCTTACATGCATATTAATACTTGTTGATCATCACAGTCCTTGCGAATTGCATATACAACTGACACATCAAAGCACAGTATAAGTGCTCCAAGCTGTAGAAACAGAGCGCAGAAGTAAAGCAACAGTTGACTTCTAGAGATTACAGAGTAAATCAGAAGGGAAAAACATATGAGCATATTTAGGTGCAAAATACATGTTAAAAAATCACCAGCATCTCTCAGTGCGAAGTGTATTGTGCTGTTGTTAATCAGACTGTCTGTAATCCTAAACTTTAATTTCAGGATTAAAAATAGGATCAAAACCTGTAGCACACAGCCTGATGCTTAACACGAAAACTCTTTCAAGTGTAGCTTTGTCTGTGCTCACACAAACCTTTTCTGCATTTCAATCGTGTGAGTTCAGTTGATGTTTCAGACATTTTCTCTAACTTTATGACCTTTCCTGCATTCAGTAAAATTCACTGTACCTTGCTCAACGGTTATGCAAGCAATGTATTCATTTAGAAAAAATAAGCTATTTCTCCAACATTTGGTAAACATACTCTGGCCATAACGCTTTTCTGAATTTCAGAGTTTGGTCTGATTCTGTCTTTTGTGAAAGAACAGAGAGTTGGTTCAACCTGAAGGCAAGCAAATTTTGCATGGTTTAATGTTTTGTAGTGTATGTTTTGCACCTCTTTTATAATGAGAAGGAATCTGTAACATTAAAAGGTGAATTTCTGTTCACCACAACAAATGGAAGTGCGTGCTAGTCTTTCTTGCCTTCCAGTTTGTCTTAGGCTAATACCTCATATATGAAAGCACCTGTGATGATGGTGACAAGGTGCAAGGAAATGCTATGCAGAACTCCCCTGATTAGGGGTAGGTGAGTTAGCCAGTGTTGGAAGCAGTATACCTACACTGGCCTGAGAAGAAAGATGTGTTAGGTTGGCAACTTTCTGTGCTAACTTGATGGCACAGCCATGCTGCCAGCTCAGTCAGCTCTGTCAGTACCCAACACAGCACTGTGAAATGCAGTCATATCTTGTGGGATTTTGTTGTTGTTTTTTAATTCAAAACTTCATTTAAACTAATTTGACTGGGCCAACTGTCAGCTGTGTGGTTAACAGTCTGCTCCCATGGATAATAGGTTCCAGATCCAGGCTGTCTATCTTCATGCAAGGAAGTTCTGGAAGAACTAAAAGAAGCTGCTGAAATTCAGGGAGGAGGGAGCTTCATGCCCCTTTTCAGAATTGTGTGTGGGGATTTTCAGAAAGAATTCTCATCCAAACTGTCTTGGTCTTTAGATGTTGTTGAATCTTCTGTAAAAAGGCAATGTAGCAGATACTTAAACACCCACAGAACATTCAGAGCAGTGGAAAGGTGAATATGGTGGTGGAATCAGCAGCACCTCATGCTGTTATAAAAATGTGCCTTCAGCCATGATTATAGCAAGACGTAGTTATGGTCTAACTTGTTACGATCTGATTTTCTGTGTGCCTTTGGACAAATGCAAGGACAAATGTAAGCCATATATATCAGTATAAGCATGCTTTTGAGCGAAGATGAACCGTTCTATAACAACTAATAATTATGACTGTTGTATATTATTTTTTCACATAGGGGAATTTCATGACACTTTTAGGTTCCAGTCAGAATTCTGAATCTTTTCTACCTCTGTCTCGGGAGGGTATATATGCCTTTTCAAAAGCATCTGTGCTTTTACAGAGCCGGTTGGCTAAGACAGGTTTAGCCCACTCTTGTTTTCGTTACAAAAGGTAGCGTGTTCACAGTGATCACTGCTGGAATATGTGAATAAGCGAGATAAGCTAACACGTGAAATAATAGTTTGTTACCTGTTGAGTACCAATGCGCACACTCAGTGGCAAAAGACATGTAATGTGAGCAGATCAGCTCTTATTCAGCAGTGTGACATTATAACTACACTGCTTTTGGCACCCATGTTGGCTTTCTTTATCCTACTTTCATTTCTTCTTTCATAACGTTGTAATGTTTTAATGTCACATTTTGAGTCTTAAGTCTGGCTTTCCAAATGTTCTTAATAGCCATAGTCATATAAGGATTAACATAACACATCCTGCTAGCAAGGTAGGATGCTCCTCTTTGTCCTTGTAAGTTGTTTTGTTATGAAGGCCATGAAGTTGCTCACAAGTTGTGCATCTGTGTAAACATTTTCATTGTTGACACCTGGAGTTAGATATCTAAACGTAGAAACTTAATGATAAAAATGCAGTGTTTGGTCAATTTATCTGTATACTGTTCATGGTAAACTGTACCAATTTTCCTATGAAATATTGCTCTCAAACATGCAGATTATTGTGTGTATGCGTAGCCTATTGCATACACTAAGAATATTTTTGAAGGGTGATCACTGCCCCTTATAGCAAGAATAGCTAACAAAGCTTTAGGGCAAGTTTTCATATTCACCTAAATTTTTAATCATGCCCCCAGTGATAGACATTTCAAGTTGAGATTAAAGCTGAATTTCAAAGGAAATGTAAGTTTCATTTTATGAAAGACATAACAGCTGTCTGCCTTCTTCATTTTAAACTACAAAATAATAGTTGTGGACCAAATATGAAAATTACCAAAGAAAGCATTCAGAATTTTTAGTTAAACACTGTACTAACTCACTCTTGTTTTGGTAATAGCTACATAAATTTTAGGGGCTCTTGAGTCATTAGATTTCAAAATATTTTTCTTTTTTTACATGTTACTTGTGCAGAAATGTATCTCGGCACAAAATTGTGTTTCATTAAGTTATACTATTATAGAAAAATTCTCCATTCTCATTGCTTGGTACCTTATTGATAAACGCAGAAAAGTAACAGGAAAATAAGTTTATCTTAAGAACATTATTGATAGCCTGTGCTCCATAAGGTCAGTCTTCTTGTGTAAAACACAAGTTAAACCTATTTATTAAGACTATATTTTCTAGAGTTCTTTTTTTCTTTATCATGGTGACTGAGTAGAGAGAAATCAAGTAAAACACTGACTTTGGATATAACAGTAATGATGAATGCATAGGCAGTGCACTTCTGGGCAGCATTTTTAACTAAGGGGAGCAAAAGCTAAAGGGAAATGAGGTTGTCTGTGTAGCTTAAGCTGTTAAATTAGTACTCCCTGTCTGAAATACTGTGGGTTTTTTTTTTTGTTTTTATTTATTTGTTTGTTTGTTTTGTTGGCTTGCTTTTTTTAAATACAAATTGTGAAGTACGTTAAATAAACTTCTATGTCATCTTGAATAGTTGTTGAATAGCTTAGACACAGTTACATAGCAGCAACTCAGAAACCAGCAAACGTAAAGTTTTATACATGTTTTATCCCTCTGAAATTTTCATTAACTTATGCAGGACTGGGAGTTTTTCCTTAGGTATCTGCTTTTCTCTTTCTCCTATTCCTCCTGATATCTTCATGGCAGGCTAGAGTTCATTATCTTTGTAATAGTTTTTAATGCATTTATAAAATCTCAGCTGTATATTCAAGAGATCAAGTAGTGATTCTGAGGTAAGTACATTTTGATAACTGGCTTTTAAATAGTGGTGGTTACTGAAAAACTCAAAAGATAAAGCCAGCACTTCAAGGGTTAATGTGTTATTAGGAGGACAGGAAATCTGGCAACTATTGCAGAAACTAGACCTAATGGTGCACACAAACAATTTGTCAGTCTTGGTAAATGTGAATAGCTTTCCACAAAGTGACTGCTTTTTCTTTGTTTGAAATGCCTAAACTTTTCCTTTTTGGACTTTAAATCTTAGAAGTGAAATGTGATCCACATATTGAATCAAAATCATTTAATTCAAAACATATTTTGATTGGAACAAAGTTGACATGGAAAGAAACTCTAGAATAATAATAATAATAAAAAAAAAAAAGTTGAAAGGACTTTCTATCATATATTTAGCAGGAAAATTTGAAACAGTTCTAATTAGGCTGAAAAAAACAGCCTTTTTCATTGTAACTTAGGAAGGTCATATATCAATGTTAAGGCAGCATTACCAGCTAGTGTCTGAAAGCCTGCACATGCAAACGTAATTCAGTTGTTTGGTTTGGTTTTTTTTAATTTCTTTTTTCCCAATGCATGTGCACAGAGCAAGCCGGAACACATACTTAATGAACCTAAAATAATTACTTGCTACTTCACTTATGTGGGTGCTTTGTTGTGCTCAAGAAGAGTATTTTTTAGGTCGAAGTTGTGTTTCTGCTAAAAATGTGTGAAATCTAATTCGTACATTTCTGTTTGTACATTAATGATTTTCAAATGTAAAGTTTTTTTAAAGCCTCTATTATTGCACGTGTTTCAAAGGAAATTCCTTACTTCAAAGAGGAATTAGAATATTTAGTCTCTTTGAGATAGGAGGCAATTATTTGTGCTTGAGATATGTCATTTCTTGCCTGCCAGTGTAGTACATTTCCAGATATTTTGTTTTTTATAATGGAATAGAAAAGATTATCCTTTAAGAAACAGTTTTGCTGTCTTTTCAAAAGGTTCTATTTGGATTTTAACTACATATATCTCATTTTGTATAGCTAGGTTCTTTTCTGTCTCTTGAAATAAGTGTTGCATGCATGCTTTAATTAGCACAGGCGTAAAGCAAGTAAACCTGTAGTCTTACATTTCTGAAAAGCCTGCTTATGGATAAATTCCTGTGCTAGTGAAAAGAAGCACGCTTAATACTTTCACCTTATTTCAACATACGAGTATCTCATTCTCAAGTATATATATTTTCAGTAGGCATAGTCTCATGTAGTATACGTCTTTATAAGCATACTGAAATAAAAGCCAAAGAAAGGTAGAGGGGTAAAAGCCCATGATAATTACCTAACAAATACAAGTTATGATCCAAATCCAAAGTATAAGGATGTGGAATTATATAATGGTAAATTGTCAGACTGTTTGTATCAAAAAAAAAAAAAAAAAAAAAAAAGGAAAAAAAGAGTCTTTTCTAATGTGTGGGTTTAGTTTTGTTTTGTTTTTTTTAATTCTGTTGCTGTTTTGCCAAATCCTTTGTATGAGTGTTGCACTGATAATCTCCTGTCTTCAGCAGATCATTCTCTGTTCATTCCCTTCAGGGCATGAAAGGATGCGCACAAATTAATGCATGTAAGAGTAATTCTCAAAGAAACAATTTTATTTACATTTAGTGGTATCAGATTGTGTCGGTGAAAAATATTTGTGAATAAGCAAAAAAATTGTGGTAAAATCAAAGCTTCAAGTTGTTGTTTCTCAAGTGTTTCTGCCTTGGGGATGGAGAAGTGGAAGTTACTAATAGGTATTTGTGTTTGACATCTGTATACTGTACATTTTAGCATATCTCAAATGTTTTAGTCTCTGCCTAATACATCTCATTAAAGAAACAGATATCAGCCCCAAGACAGTTTGTCAAAGTTAATATGAGTCCCTGTGGACAGCATTGACAATTTGTATGGGGCTTCACATGACAGTCTTTTCATGGTCTTATTTGCTCCTTAACAATTGGGGATTAGTCACTGATTTATTTTACAATAACTCAATTGGGCTGAATATTACTGTGTGAAGCTGGCCTTTGTAGAGGTTTGTTTTACACATTTTTACCGCAAGCACTCGCTGGGTGTAAATGATGCTCTCAGCCTATGTGAGAGTGCTGTAGCAATTGATGGAGGAGTGTTAGGAGCAGCATGGGAAGAATGCTTATATCCCGTAGCTGCATGCCATATTTAACCTGAGCCTTAAAGAGCACTGTCTGTCCTAGAAGCTTAGCTAATCCTAAATGCGTAGCATTCTGTACCTTTGGTTTAATTTCACAAGAGGTAAGTGCTAACAGTAATACGTTTTTAAAGAACTCATTTTTAGCACTTGATATTCGTGTGCATCAGAACTTCTTCACATTTTGGATGGTTTTTAAGTGCTACCCAGTTTAAATAGTATATTTCCCCCTGACTGTGAAGTGCTTCACACACCAGTCCATTAAGTTGGTCTCCTTGAAAATCTGCTTTATTTTATAATTGGTGTACAGTCCATTAAGTACTGTTCCTCCATGTACAGTATCACATCATAAGTGCCTCCCTGCAACCGAGAGCTTAACTGTGAACCTGAAATGATGGGCAGGTTTATTTATTGTCTGAATTTCTATGCCGTGTTTTTTTCGGGATCCTGGGTGTTGTTGTTGACTGTAGTCTTCTTTTTGTTGAGCCTTTGTGTCTGCGATTTGATGAATGAGAGAAATACTCTAAAATGGCCTAAAATGGAAAAAAAAAAAATGAGAATTATCTAGTTTTGAATCTCTATAAATTACAAATGTAAATTAATTTTAAACTTGGAAAAGAGACATACTTTCAGGATGGCTACCAACCGTCCCGTGAAAAATGTTTTGCTCTTTTAAAAGTGAGACTTAGATATCTGTTAATGTGAGGAGATTGCAGAGTGATATTCCTTCAGTTATTTGTGTGCTTTGTGAGTATAATGTGACCCACTACAAGTCTGGCTTTTGAAGAAAAGGGAAAAGGAAACTTCTCTGCCACTAACCACGTGTATTAAGAAAAGTCACAAACCCTTAAAGCTGTTTTTTTCCTGAAATTAAGTAACAGTGAGTGTGTTCCAGGGTTAATTTTAATTTTATTTTTTTAGCAAGAAAGCAAGAAAATTAATTTTTATCATTGTCATTTGCTGAATGCCGTAGAATTTTATGGCTGCGCATTGTAGTATTGCAGACACTCATGAGACTCCTGACTGGCTTTATCTTATTAAACAATTTTGAAATCATTAATTTTTAATTGGCCTGCTTGTGGTTTTTTATAGTTTTAATTGTGTGTCTTTGTCTAAACTCTTTTTTTTTTTTTTAATTAAAAAAAAAAAGATGAAAAAATCCCGTCTAAGCAATCCTATGTTATAGGATTTATCCATGTGATCAACCAAAGAGATACTACATGTTGTAGTAATTTGTTTTAAAGAATGCTTTCAGCAGTTCCAAAGCTGGGGATCCTAATGAAAATAATAATAAAAAAAAAGAATGATATGAAGTAGGAGATATGTACAGGTCTTTTCTTGATTGAAAGTTCTAATTAAGTGAATCGAGGAAAATTAACTGAAATTAGCTGTCAAAAAGTCACATTTAAATGAGTGATGATCTGACGTGGCAGTAAACATTTAAATGATATAAATTGCCATTTAAGTGTATGGTTTAATGTTTGTCATGCATTAATATGACACAAGACTGCAGTGACAATCAAGCAGCTTGCTCTAATTTGAACATATTTAGGGCTTTTGTGTGGTGTGCACTACACAAATTAAGACAATTGCTGTTTTTATGTGTCAATTTAAATGTTGTTTTCAGGCATTGGTTAATGAAACCAACCCATCATTTCTCTGTGCAACTTGCAGAGTGATTTCCTTGTTTTTTATATTAATTTTAACTTCCTCTGCTCCAAATTAGGAATTTCTTTTACAAGGTTTACAAACAACTTACATTGTTAGTTTCTTTAGATAAAGAGAATATCAGATTTAGTTAGGTTGTTCATCTACTCATTAAAATAAGAAAAATATTGAATCGTCTGTGTAGAATAGAGAAAATGAGTCCTGCTACTGATTCAACCTAGGCATATTAACTCTTTAGACTACAATTACTTTTAATTTTTATTTTCATATATTTGTGCTATCTCTGATACCATGAGGGTGAGATTCATTGCTATTTGGGTGCCTTTGTCTTGAGGATTAGATTGTAACTGGATAAAATCTTTCAGGGAAGTGGCTTGATGATTCAGCATACTGTTCCTGTGTAGACTTGTATAAAGATAATATACAAGAAGTGTGTAAAAGTAATGAGGCAGCTATTCCATCTTGTAAATATTTTGTACCCTAACATGCCTGGTTAGTTCAGTTTCCTCATATCTATCAGTGTTCTGTTTATCTGTCACAATCAGATTACCACGCTGTTTTTCTTTGTGCAGATCACACATAGGAAAACGTAATTCCATCTCGAGAATTCATAAAAGCACACTGTGGCTGGCTGTAAATGCAGAAATGCTTCTCACTGACTGCTTTTTTTCTTCTCACTACTGTAGTGTAAACAGCAAGGTCTTATGGTCAGTGGGGAGAAGAGTTAGTCAGCAGACCTGTCTGTCACAGGGCCCGTATATAGATACGGGTTTTAGTAGAATCGGAAATGCCATTGTCAATTTTGTAACAAGATTTAAGATAATTTTGCATACTATTTGAAATATACTTCTACTGTGAAGAAATGCTGACTGTCTGTCAAGCTCAAGTTTATATATATTGTGTGTGTTTTTTGCTTTTTTTTTTTACAGGCGTTAGAAAGTGAGTTTGTTTCCTGCCAGCTTCACCAGTGGATTGATCTAATTTTTGGCTACAAGCAGCAAGGGCCAGAGGCTGCCAGATCCCTGAATGTGTTCTACTATTTGACGTATGAAGGAGCTGTTAATTTAAATTCAATAACGGATCCTGTATTGAGAGAGGTAAGCTTTTATTTCGAACGCAGAATTCAGAATTATCTGTTAAACACTGCACTGTCAAAAGTGTGAAGACTACGTTTCAGGTCTGCCGGTGAATGTTCAAATCTTTGCTTTCTCTAATGATTTGATTACAGGCCATCAAATGCAAGGTACCTGAAACATTCATCACAGCATGCAAAACTAAAGAACACGAAAGCAAGCTGTTCTTAAACTTTGTACACCTCGATTCAGCATACCAGCATGAAAATAAATGTTTGAAGACTGCTTCACTTGCTATGAGTGCAGTCATTTTGTTCCCTAGTAATGTGATCTTAATAGAAGAAAGCAGTGGGAAATCTTGATTTGGTTTGCACTTTTGAATTAACTTTCACAGTTTTAATGATTGTCTTCTAATGAAATCCTGCATTCAGAGTACAAATCAAGCACTCTGTCATTCTGTAGCTTCCATATTTTTATTTGGCTTGCTATCAAATTATGACTTACTTTTCATTTATTTTTCATGAGCAAAACTAAATATTTTAGCTTTGGAAAAATTCAGTCTTTTACTCAGGCTCAGCATTATTTAGGAAAATCTGTTTGATAAAATATCATAATGTTATTGTGGTGTTTAGAACCCATTTCTCCCCCACCTGAACAGCTGTTTTCTAAAAGAAAAAAAAAAGAGTGATGAGGGAGGTGATTAAAAGCCATTTTGCTCATAAGTATTCAGGCAATGGTCAACAGTAATTATATTAATTATATATTAATTATAGTAATTGTACAATTATAAGTGTAATTGGTACTTTGCAGTAAAATATTCTGAGTCACTGAGAAGACAGTGATGTAAATGCTATTAGCAGATTCCTTTCAATGCGTGGCTAGATGTATACCAGCAGTAAATATACCTGAAAGCAGATTTAAAAAAAAACCACGATATTTCTATTTACAAATATTAGGCTTAAAGTTTGCTGCAGAATTCTAGACTAAACCTAAGCTAATTTTTCATCGTTTCTTGATTGTTGAAAGAAGATCTGAGAAGTAAGCAATTATTACTTTCAGTAATTTTTTTTTTTTTTTCTGTACCTACCAGCTATCTGGCTATTAGGGCGCCTTGGTAGCCTTTGTAGAGAAAGTCATGTTATAGCATCAGCATGGGTTATAGCTGGCAGGTGGGTGCAGTGGAAAGGGGGTACACAAGGCATGTAGAGGTACACAAAGGACTGGCTTAAGTAGCAAAAGTTGGGGGTGGATGTTGGTGTTCTGTCGGTTGCAGTCAATAGGCAGACTTCATGTTGGCCCATTGTTGAGCTGTTGCATATCAGACTTTGCATATTACTGCATTCACTTGAGCTGAGAAAAACTTATTGGAATTATTGGCTTTTAAGGAAAATTGTATTAGCCAGATTTGAAGCAATTGTTGGCTCACAGGTAGTAGATATTACTGTTCTTTCATTAAATTGATAATGTTTATCACTGTTTCCTTCTACACCATCAAGGAAATGCTCTTATCACGTAATGGTATCTATTATACTCTCAAAGTGATAAGTTTACATGTGAACTCAAAAATAGACTGGGTACTGAAATTGTGAATTGTGAAATTGTCTCTCAAAACAACGGACTTCTCAAAAATATAAAAACAATTTCTCTTTATAAGATTATGAAACAATGAAGCTAACAATTGGGGTAATAGTAATCAAAAGAGCAGGTTCCCACTTTTCATGTAGTTTTGAATTGTTTAGAGAACAGCTCTCTAGTCAGTGTAGTTAGCACCTGTTCTACGTGTGTCGTAGCCTGAAAAATATAATTTAAGACTGAGGAAATCACAAATCTGTCTGGAAGTGTGGGTAGTCTCAGTTAGAGATGCATATTGTACTTCTGTAAATACATTAATGCAAGCACATAGGTTTGCTGATCTGGAGCTGACAGCAGGACAAAAAAAAAAAAAAGAAAAATTGTGAGATTTGAAAATAAATAAATGAAAATCTGAATACTTATCTAAGGTGTTCAATAAAGAAATTAAATGATGTGATGCCTTCCAGTGCCTGGAGGGGGCCTACAAAAAGGCTGGGGAGGAGCTTCTTATAATGTCATGGAGTGACAGTACAAGGAGGAATGGCTTTAAGACGGAAGAGGGTAGGTTTAGATAAGGTATTAGGAAGAAATTCTTTCCTGTGAGGGTGGTAAGACACAAGAGCAGGTTGCCTGGAGAGGTGGTGGATGCCCCCTCCCTGGAAGCATTCAAGGCCAGGCTAGATGGGGCTTTGACAACCTGGTCTATGGGAGGTGTCCCTGCCTGTAGCAGGGGGTTGGAACTACATTATCTTAAAGGTCCCTTCCAACCCAAACCATTCTATGATTAATATATTTTGTTAGCAAGTCTTTTGAGTTTTCAAGTCATCTTTTTAATTGTATGTCACTATGACGTTTCTTATTTTTTATTTGTTCTATATGTCCCGATCTGAGTGGTGTATAAAAATGAAAACAGGAGAGAGAGAAAAGCAGGGATGTTCAGATGGTAGTAATGGAGTAGGTTAGCAGCAGGAGAATTATGAAACACTACCGATGGTGTAAAAAATACATACTGGTAAATGCAGACAGTAGAACAAATGTTATCTGTAATATTTTTATTCTGAATGAGTTGAAGATTGATCCAACAGAATATTTTTATTTAGTAATTTCAGCTTTATTTTTATAGCAGGTTCAAGAATATTGCAGCAGTATTAAGGATTCCTATTTAGTAAAGTATCCCTTCCTGTTTGCATTTATTTTGTGACAATATATTTTTGTATTATATACACGTGTATGTGCAGTTTGAACTGGTACATATGATCAGTTCTGGGATGGTATTGATAACCCTGCAAAGAGATTTAATGAGTGTCATCACCAATGGTGAGTTATTCTGTTTTTACTTGTGAGTAAAGATGAAAGTAATAAAAAATCTGCTTGTGTGTATATCTATGTGCATAATCATTCTATATATATGTGCTAAATGAATTTATCATGCACATTTGACAGCCTCACCTTCTTCCTGCTTACTAATCCATCTCCCTGAGGACATACGCTAACATTCAGTACTGCCGAGCAGTTTCAATCAGCATTTATTTTTCTCCTTCAGTCAGCTAGCCAGAAAATATTTCTTCTCTCCACCAAATTCCTGGTTAGAAGCCAAATGAGTTTCTGGTCTGAACAATTAATAGCATTTTTAGGCAGACATGACACCACAGATTTTTACTATCTGTTTATTAAGCAAGTATTAGACCAGAAATTTTCTTCCAGATTTCTGGGCTTTGGAAAAGATGCTTTCAGCTTTCATAAAGTTATGATAAAGATAAAGATAAAGTTCAAGGTTTTGGACTTCATATCTTTGAAGTTGTAGCGGAATATATTTTTTTTCTTTGCAAATTTAGAACAAGGAGAATCTTCTGTGTACTCTGAGAGTTTCAAGTTACCAAGGCTTAGGTATTATGTGGAAAATAATAGCATGTGTTTAAACCATAGCAGCTTCTGCACTAAGATGATCTCGGAGAAAATAAGCTATCAAGCCTGGACCACATCAGTAATGAGATGCCTATGATGCATTTGTTTCTGAAGTATCTTCGCAGATAAATGTATGTATATTGGTGACCTAACTCATCAGGAGAGGCCACACACAATAATAGAGGAAGGAACTGAGGAGTGGAGGAGTTCAGGTTAATGCAGAATTTCCTTAGGTCTCCTAAATGGCTCCAACTGGCACCTTTATTTTTATAGGCAGACAGGTTATATATATTACAAGAAGGAAGCACTCGTCTAGGAAGGAAAACTACTTGATTAAAACCATATTCCAACTTACTTTTTTTTTTTTTTTTAACTGAAAATGTAGAACTTTACATCCCCTCATGCTGCTGCAAACAATTTTTTCCTGCCATTCTTTCTGCTTATGGGAATAAAAGATGTAAAGTATTTTGAAGGAATCTGACTGCTATAATCGAAAATTTTAAACTAAAATGCAAACCATGGGCCACATGCTACCTTTTGGCAGATAAACCCTGGGGAGTGCAAAGCTTGCATAATTCAAAGGCAAATCTTAGGAGGAGGGGAGCAGATCAAGAGAGGAGGGTTTGAGTCGGAGAAAGTGGGGGAAGGGAACTACAGCCAGGAGAAGCAAGGCAAGAGATCTAGTACATCTGCTCCGCATGTCCGTGCACAAGTTGTCTCTGCGGAGACCATTCGTTCTTTGTCTTTTTTTTTTTTTTTCCCTCTAGCAATTTTAGGAGAATTGTCGTTGACTCTGATTCTTGTACTTGTGCATCCTGCTGAAAGAAGTTTCAAGTGCAGAGGGAACTCGCTGTTAGGTGACAAGCAGTAAATATCACATCTCTTTCCGGTGGAAAATATGGCATTTGCCAGCAGAGATATGCTATATTACTACCTTCTGTTGAGTCTGTCTTGAAAACCCCATTTTGGTCTGTGGAACTTACTGTCATAAGATTTGCTGTGGAAGGTTTTATTTTTTGTTGCCTGTATGGAAGAGGCAAGTAATCACAGCACCATAGATAAATCCAGCAGTTCTGGAGAGAATTTGCAGCACCTTCTTATCACAAATTCTGTTCTCTTTTTGAAACAGCTGTCCAAGAGTTTAAAAAAAAAAAAAAAAATCAAATAGAATTCGTTCTTTGCCATCCAGATGAATAACTGATAAGAGAGTGAAGCACAATCTGAAAAAAAATAATTTGTATCTTGAACTGATTTGTATTCTATTACTTTCTCGGTCAAAAGAATAGAAATTCGTACATCTCTGACATAGAGAAAGAGATGATCATCATGAACTTGGAAGTCCAGTTCTCTACTCATACGCCTGTGTGGCTAGCATAAACACTGCATAAGCTTCAAGAAAAGAGATCAAGTCAATAGCAAGCACGCAAAGTAATACTTGGAGAGTATGTCAATTTACTGCAGGAACCCCTCAACCTCAGGGGATATATTAAATTTTCTATCATGCTTACCGAAAGCATCCAGCTGTATTCTTTGAATCATTTTTAAAATATCGTTTGACATTATAATTGTAAGCAGTAATTAAGGACGACTGATGATTTTAAAGTTAGCAATAATAGTTTGGAAAAGATGAGGGTAAGTCCCATCCAATTAATAGCTCGCGTACTTTTGTTTAAATAGCAATTTGCATTTAGCTGTAGATGATTCAGTTTTCTCTCCTTTGCAGAGAAGATTCCATTTTAGTGCATTTGTGTAGTCTGTTTAACATTAGGAAGCAAAGCTTTCTTCATTCTGTCGGCACCTTTCTTTGTACCATTGATATTTTATTTCCATATGAACTGAGGAGTTTCAAAAATTTCTTTCTGTGAAGAATCAGCTTGGACATAGCATTTGGTACTTTATTTGAATGTGCCACTTCTGATTATGTGAAGAGAGGAAATAATTCTTTTATTTTCTGTTTTAAAGCATATGGCATAAATTATTTTAAGGATAATAGCTTTTAAATGTTGCCCTAGATTAATATCTTTGGGTAAGTTTTATGCATCTTAGACCTATCTCTTATGAGTCTAATTTTATTTTTAAATATTTACAATTTGAGAGACTTCTGTGCTTTCCAAAAGGAGTTACAAGGATGTTTAGTTTACATGACCCCAGTTTCATGACAGCAGTAGCAGATCTGATATCTTATCCCAGAGAAAGCATTTTTGGCCTCTCTTTTAGCTGTGTTCATGGTGGGAGTTAATAGCATATTTCAGCTCTAACTCAGCTGGAGAACTCTGACAGCAGTGAATCTTTCACAAAGTATAAACACAAATTGTATTTATAGCATAGTTAACATTTACTAAATGGGAAAATGATCAGTCTGGTTTTAGCAGGTTGGGCAACAGTCTTTGTTGTGGCTGTGATGAGTTTTAAAAAGTAGGATAAAGTGATTAGAAAATACTGTCACAGAGCAGTAAATTGGAATGTGTTTAATACAGTAACAAATTCATGCAGGCAAAATGCAAACTATTGTTGAAATAATCTTTGAATCATCTCTGACCAGAAGTGTGTTGCACAGATGGTATGCTTGATGTTGTGCAACACCGGAACAGGAGGAGAAGCCAAGTAAATGTTATGATGCGGTCTATTTCTGATTCTGAAAATCAGTTTTAAAATATCATATGCAACCAGACTTAAGAAGACTGTATTTGTAGTAGGATAGTGACTTAATAGCTACGAAGAGGTGAACTTGTTAACCGCAAACAAACCCTGATCTCCTCTGGTGGAAGGTGGAAAAGAACAGAGCCCAAATTGCTTTTCTGGGTGAGCATTTGCAGCTATTGCATGAAATCAGCCTGTTAGGATTTTTGGACGCTGATTGGGTTTCTCTTATGAAAAGAAGAGTCGTCTCTTCTGGTAAAAACAAACAAACAAACAGACATGAAAATAACAGTAGCATCATTACTGCCACCAGTTCATGTTATTTTCCTATGCATTTACGCATCTCAGCTTACACTGTTACCTATCTGTAGTGTTTAAGTAAACAGGCAAACTGAATATAATCAAGTGTTTGCTGTGATATCTGGGAGGAGTGGCACCTCTTTGATTCCATTTAGCCCAGAGTTTGACATGACAAATGGGGTTTTATTGCCTTTGTCTTAAGTATTTGCTACAGCGCCTTGGAAAAGATAGAAAAACATTGTCAGGTTTCAGTCCAGAAAAATGTTTGACCTGAGCATTCTCTTCATTAGGAATAGATTCTCGTTTTATTTGATGCTCCTGCTTTATTCAAGAGGAAAAGGGGTAATATTTTAAATGAGGTAGATCTGAGATGCCTGATGTGTAAGGATTAAAGAAAGTAAGAATCAGACAACTGCTTTTACTAGAAGTATTAATGCTTCATGGGAAGAAGTAACTCATGTAAATTAGTTTATCTCTGAGTGCTTTTTTTTTTTTTTTTTTTTCAGTCTCTGGTTGAAATTCAGTGTATAGAAATTTTCAGTGCAGTCAGTTCCCTCACCTCTTGTTGCTTGACCTGTCTTGTGGATCTATCAGAGCCAGAAGGGCCTTGAGACTCCTGGGCTCTTCACATTTTCATTTGTGCCTGGCTGGTCAGTCTTAGATAGTTGACATATTTGTTGGCCAACATTAAAGAGGAATGAGTAAGTCAAAAGATAAACAAGGGATGGAAAAAAGTGTTGTTCATATTTCAAAAGCAGCTTTTGAGCGGAATGCTTTTTTTTCCCTTTTTTTTTCGGCCCTGTACATGGAAAGAATTGAATATACTAGTGTATAATAGCTGCAGTTATCGTGCACTAAGTCATTTAGCCTTGAATCAAGCTGGAGGCAAATGCTCTACAAACATTTCGTATTTTCTCACCAGCATGCTTTGGTTATTTGCAAGTTCTTTGGGAAGTCTAATCAATATCTTATGCTGCAGTTGGAAAATTAACAATTTTTGTTTGGAGTGTTTTTATTGTATTTTCTCATTGTAGCTAAGTGTGTTCTGTTCCTGAATTCACATTGTGTCTATTGATGGTATGTTTATTTACTAAACTGTACTGTATTAGTCAAATTTGAACAATAGGTGCCTTGTGAGCAAATAAGCTTGAGGTCATGTTAAAGATGCTTTCCCTCAGTCAGTGCCCAAAAATAAAGACTGAGTTAAACATTATATTTTATTAGGTATGGAAAAAAAAGGACAATTCAATGCAGTATAAAACTCAGAGATAACATTGTATCCATACTTTGAAAACAAATATTTTGATTATGTTATGCTTTAGTTTAGTAAATATATTAGTGGAGCTAAGGAAATGAGATTCTTTGTTTCTTATTCACAGATAATACAAATTCTGACAGGTGATCATGCAAGACAGTTTTAAGACCACTAGATGCTGGGTGTATACAACAGTGTGTCAACCTCCCCCGGACTGAAATGTTTTATTTTATAAGTAGAGATGGTATCAAATTTGGAGAAATTCCATGGAATGCTAACAGACTGGGACAGTTTGATTTTTTTCCAAAGGAAAATGTTTTATATCAGAAAGTTTGGAGTTAGCTGAGTAGCAGCTAGACTGTGCGTAGGAAGCAAGCTTTAAAGATTATCTTTGCTTTTTCAAGGGATGAATGAATAATGCCAGAAAATGGTGAATTTTCAAAGTAATGCATGTGAGAATACCAATGCTTAACATGTAATAATTACTGATTTTAAACGCCAGAGAGTTTGAAATCTTCACCTACTGTAGTGAATAGAGAAATTCTGCAGTTTTTGTTTTGTTGCTAAAGTAAAAGGAAGGCTCACATTTTTAAAAACTAGCTGCAGAGCTGTTTGGGATTTTGCTTGTATTGTGTCCAAATTTATTTGCAGGTCTTTAAATTTTTCTTAGCTTTCTTTTTAGAATCTTTTCCCTTTTTACTTTGTCAGTCTCTTTGAAGTACTTCCAGACCTGTTTCTCTAGTTCTATTTTTTTTTATCTGCTTCTTTCCAGTAGCCAAAGATTTAGGTGTTTTGAATGAGCACATCAGAGCTCCAGACAGAGATACTGTTTGAAATTATCCATGAACCCAGTGCCTCTGAACATTATTGAGTGACATTTGTTTCTGTTGGTTGTGTCTGCTCTGACTAACTGGTTTCTTTCAGATTGGCAGCTGGGATTACGCTGTAGTAGACGGACAGCTGCATGAACTGGAGATTGCAGAGAGGCCATGCTAGACCTTAATATGCCTGGAATGTATATATTCAGATCGGAGCAACTTATGTGGCCCTGAGGGGGAATCTGTTTGTATTTTCACAAACTGTGATTACTTCCTGATTTGTCTTAATGACTGCCATGTAATTCTCATGCTGGTCTGTCAGGACAGAAAGACTTAATTTCTCAATTTTCACAGAAAATTTCCTAATGTAGTTTAAGAGCTGTGTTAACATTTTTGCTCTTGAAGCCACGATAAAAGTATCCTTCTCTGTGCTCCCTTTTGCACTTCTCTGTGTTGTAAACAGTAGAAAATATTCACACACAGAATATTGGTGGTTTGGATTTTGAAACTAATGAGTGGCAGACTAGTAGCCTAACTTTCAGGAAACTACAGTACTGTGAACAAACATAAAGAAGAAATTAAAAAAAAAAAAAAAAAGTAAAAGTACAGAAGAAGTGTTTCTCACAAAGAGGCTACAGAGAAGGACAAAAAGTCTAAGCTTCATTTATATTTGATTGCTATCCTGTCTTCATTTTATATCTTTTCTTTGTGTATGTTTGTGTGATGTGGCCTGTTCTGTTTTGTTGCTCATGTTGCCAATATACTGCAGCAAACAAGAGTTATGCACTTTTTTCACAGTGTGCTGGTGTGCTGTGGTAACATCCCCTGTGCTGCCAATTGGTAGTATTTCTGTTTATGCTTAACAGTGCATTAAGCTGTTGGCATGATTGATAAAATAACTGCAATGAATCCTTGAAAAGAACCTGCTTTGTGAAATCAAAATAAAAGAAAGATTTTCTTTTTTTGGCATGAAGAAATTAGGTCTCGTGTATTTTGAAAAGTTAAAGCAAGTGTGTGAATTTATGATAAATTTATGAACATTTGAGTGCTGTATTTTTTCCCTGGGTCAAGTGTAGTGCAGTGTCCCCAGGGCAGGTGTAGAGTCATTGAACATGTACATTGCCGGCTTCAGAAAAGCATTTTGTCCATTTTTCACAATCTTGATCTAATGGGGGTTGTTATGAAACAAGGGAAGAGGATACTACAACGAGCTTCTCTTCTGTAGTCCTCAGCCTATTTTCAGGAATTTTATCTAATTGATGTGAATCATGCTTGTTGTCTGGCTAGCATTATATGTCCTGCAGTCCGTGAGTAATTGAACTCAGAACCATACTGCAGAAGCGCAAGTGACTGTCTGGTCAGATGAGGTTTCGTGATCGCTTATTATCAGGGCTTGATTTTAATTGTCTTCCCAGGGGAAGGAGCTGGTCAGTTAGCCGCTAAGCCATTCCGCTTCACCGTCTGAGGGAAAACCTGTCAAACGATCTGTGTTCTCTGGTGCTGCAAAGCAACATCTGGGTGGAAGGAAAGGCAGGGCAAGCAATTGTAATTGTGTGTTGCTTGAGCCAATAGAAATCACTGAGGAACATGTGTGTGTAAACCTTTTTGAATATTGAAGAGTGAGGTAGGAGCGGCAGAGAGCCAAAGTAATTATTTTTGTGAGGGTTGTTATTTTCTGGACATAAATAATGGGTAGAAAGATGGAAGACAAACCCAAAACCTTTTGTGTCCTTAACACACATGCTGAAAGAATATTTCTTGCTATGCTTGAATTTTTTTTTCATCTGAGCTTTCAAGTATTTGGCATTTAAAACCTACTGATTAGAGAAGTAACTGGAAATGATCACATTCAGCTATGTAAAGGCACAGGGATACAGGTAGTCTCTTTGTAACAGTTAGAGTGTAACTTGTAATTGGGTGTTCAAGCTGTGGGTTGCAGTGTAACATGAGTATGTTGCGCTCTAAGACTTAAGAAAGAACGCTTGGTGTTCTTTGTCTGAGCGTGCATGATAAAAGCTACTCTAAGCTAGTTCTCTTTAAGGGTCTTTAAATCTAGAGTTAAATGGTGTATGTCTTACCTTCATACAGGCCTTCATTTCAGCATTTGAGTTCAAAACTAGAGACCATTTCATTCTTTCTCTGTGACACTCAGTGCAGTTCCCCCTCCACCCTCCCTCCCTCATATTTAATTTTATAGTTCTTTCAGACATAAACATGAAAAAAAGCAATTTTGACTTAGTTTCTGAGTGTTGCTGCAAAGAAAAGTAACAAACATCTGTTTTTACCTTAACTGCATCCATATGTTCAACCTCCCCATCACCCTCCTTCTCCAAAAATTTACAGCCGTAGTTGGTGGGTACTGCATACTGTTGAATTAACTTCTTTCACAGTTAGATTAGAGGCTATGTTCAGAGACTGAAACAATCTCTGTTAAGCAGAGACCAAAAACTATATTATAGCTATGGCAAGTTTTCCTTTTTTTTAACTCTTTTTCTATTAATTTGCTTCCTTCTCCCGCTCTCCTTCTCGCTCCCCAAGAAAAGAGGAGATAACTCAGGAGATTAATTAGGAGAACATCATGGTAGTAATCAGATATTTGTGAAGTTTGCTTCTTCTATACTAAGAAATTCATTAATATTTGAAATACCACATTAATCTTATTAGTATGTGGTTAGATATGCATTCTGTGTGGATTATAGTAAAGAGTTATTTAGCTTGTTTCTTTTTATTACTTCTTGTTCTAGCATCTGGAACAATTATGGCTTTGTTTTTGTAGAGGATTAACAGGAAGAAGGCTATTTTACTGAGATATTTGAGAAGCAGTGAAACAAAATGTTGAATGATAATATCTTTTACTTTGTGGTATGCAGCATAGCTTCAGAGATAATGGTTTGTAGAAGTAAGGATACTTTTCAGACCAAGGTTTTTACTTTTCAGTGACACACTGCCTTTAATAGTTGTGAAAATTTCTGAAATATTTTTGCCTACAATAATCTAATTATTTCTGTGATACAGTATTTAATGTGAGAGTACATGCTCTTTCACTGCCACTAGAAGAGTCTGGCCATCTCTTACTGATACTCACTAATGCTATTAATAAATCTTTCAAGGAAATTAAATTAGAATCTGGGCTATAATTTGTTAAAAAGTGAGTTGATGGCCTCTTGACCGATTGTCATTTTACTGTATGTTCTCAGGTATGTAGTAGTTTTGTTCCTCTGTCGCAAAGGAGATATTAATTATCACTCTGTGGACAGAATTCTCTGCTTGTAGCTGATTTTCTTTGACAGGTTGAACAAAAGTCTGAGTGACATCTGGTGGCTAAAAATCCCCAAATTTCTCTTGTTAAGTAAACTGAGAAAATGGGGAGTGATTCTAGGACGTTTCTGATGATGGAGGAGTATCATCTTGCAGTCTTCTGTATGTGATCCTTCTGACTGAGATGTCATCAGAAATATGTTGATGTCTGGATTCAAATATCATCTGGGACAAGGAACATCATTTCCTTGAGGTTGTATGGAGGTGCTGGTGTGTTGTCTTGGACATAATGGACAAGTAACAAAGAAGTATTGAAGCTAATGAATCTTCACATTTTTATTAGGAATGAAAAGGAATGCAAAAGGTTTTTTTCACTGCAGTCTTGCTGCTATGTCTAGACATAATTGCCCAAGTGTTGCCTTGATATTTGCTCAAGTTTTTCAAATTTCACTTGGTTTCTCTGAAGATATACAGTAAAAGGAGCATACAGATACTAGTGTGTGTCTGTGTACAGTTTTGATGTTATATCAAACATTGTTACCTGTGGTAGGATGTGATTTGAACATAGATATTCCCATTTTAGTTAGCTGAAGGAGTAAGATATATCAGTGAGTTACTGTATTCCTAGAAATGTAGGCTCTCTTATTTTTTGGAAGCAACATATGGAACCAGTGAGTCTAGAAGACTTGTTTGCGCCTGAACTGTAAATAATAAACTCAAGTTAGAGGATAAACATAGCTATAAAAACAGACCATTACAGACTGAAAACTGAGAATTTTGGGGCCTCTGATGGAGGTTTTGGCAAAAACTTTGTCCTGCTGGTTAGCAGTTCAGCTGACAGAACACGAGTTGTGTGAAAATAGGCAATAGCTGTTCATTTGCTGTCTGAGTAGCACATTTTATATTTCTTTTTAAGATCCTAGAGCTGAGGTTGGATGGGAGATTTCTAGCTGTGCTGCTATTCTGAGAGTATGATAATGATGAGTATGATAGTGATGAGCATCATGTATGTAAGAAGTGGAACAATAACTTTGTCTCTAACGGTCTTTATTTTACAGGATGATTGTGAGTTCCTTGATGTTTGGACTGTGGAAAATGGCATACTTTAACATCTGGTTTTTGTTTTGTATCAATAATTGCTCGTATTGTGATGAATGTATTTGAATTTCTCTTTATTGATATATTCCAGTGCTTAATTTATCCTTTTTTTTTTTAATGTTGGCACTATATAAGAGAGTGTAGTTGGTAGAGAGATAAGCGGGAATTAAAGGACACAGCAAATTTCAAGAGTAGCACCAAATCCTGACTCCTTTTAAATGCTTGTTTGGGAATAGAGGTTTCTAAACTGATCATATATCCATGTAAAAGGAAGTTAACAAATCTGAAGCTTATTATTTCCTCATTTTATCTATTCTATTTTCTGCTTCATCTAAAATATATGCATGCAAATGATGCTTTGAAAAGTATTTTATTTAATTTGGGTAATATCCAGGAAATAAGTAGTAGATCCCATAGATTCTGTACGTTTCTCATAAAGGTTTTACTGTGCAATTAATAGATTGTATCCAGGACTGACAGCATTTTGCATCTCCTGTGTTCTTCTAGTGCCACCCCTCATTGCAAAACAGAATTCTCACTTTCTAGTAAAAACATCCATTCAATCTGCAAGTAAATGTAGGCAAATATTTTTAAACTGAATGTTTTAATACTAACAGCTTTTTACAGAGATGGCAGAGCTGCTAAGATGTAGCTTTGTTCATGTCTGAAGTCTTAAGGGATCTCAGGTTCTATGCTCTTAAGATTCCCTTGATATCTTGAGTCACAAAACCCAGTATTTTAATTTTAATGTAGCATTTTTTATCTCTAGGAAAGGAACTCTGATGGGGCTTACTGAGCTTTAGAATTCACATATCTGATTTTGTTATTCTTCAAAAAGTACTCGTTGAATCTAAGCACTTGTATGTCAGATTACACATCCAGTTTTTGATAAACTTACTTATTCACCATTTCTTTGAAGGTTAAGATGCTTCCCAGAGCTGGCAGGCATGACCATACAGTAATTCCAAGGCTTGAATTCTGGTGAATTCAGATATTTCAAAAACCCTGCCAAATACAGCAAAGTCAGCTGTTTTGGATGGCAAATTTCCTATCTCAAAATATGATTATTTTGGTTATCTGAAGGCCTCGGGTACATTCTAGTTTGGATGTTATTATTTCTGTAATGAGATACTGCTATGTGTCCTAGTAATAGTCCGTGTTATCTAAAATAGTTGTTTGTAAGACTAAGATGAGCACAAGTGTTGAACCACGAAAATGGACTGCAGAAGCAAAGACCAGGCACATTGCTGTGAGTGTTAAAGATCTGCTGGTGGTTTTGTGTTCCAGCATTTAAAACATTTGACTGAAGGTTTTGATTTTCAGAACTTCAGAACTTTGAAAATAGTGCTTGCTAGAGCCTCACCTTAGGTATTCAGCACTATTAGACACTTTTGTGAATATAGGACTCAAAGCGCCATGAAGGAGAGAAAGTGTCAGTCCGAAATTGAGCTGATAGCCCACAGCTAACGCATTCAGAAATAATTCTTTAAGAACCAAAAGGCGTGGGATGGTACTTTCATTAGTACCCAATGAATGAAGTGCTAAAGCAAGGTGCTGAAGATAGAGCCTTTTTTTTTTTTTTTTAAATGAATGCTGTGTTATATCTTTACATTTTCATACAGTTGCATTTAACAGTCTTGCTGTTGGTTTTATACATCCTAATTTTTTTTTTTGCTATATTTGAATAAAAATTAAAATTAGCAAAAAGCTTGGTGTAGTTCGTGCTGTGAAACTAGACAACGGAGTTTAAGTAAAAAAAAGAACACTTGTACTTGGAGGAACTTAAAAAAAAAATGAACTTTTGTGTCTGAGTTATGATACAAACAGGATAAGCCAGTGTTAGAAAGGAAAAATGAAGCCAATAAAGAGGGTTTCTGATTATAATAGCTGGTTTCTGTTTAATATCATTGAGCAGGATGAGGTTTTGCAGAGTTTCTCATGGAAATAGCATCCACAGTACTAAAATGATTACCTCATTCTTAGTACCAGTGCCAAGCACTTAGCCCCACAATGAACACACGGGGTTGATTTTCGACATGAAACAAGCCAGAAGTGTGGAATGACATTTTCAGGTGACAGTTATGGTTCTATTGCCTGTAATTAGCACCTCTTAACATGCAAACCTGCCTGTGCCTTTTCCAGGCTGTTGAAGCTCAAATACGAAGTTTTGGACAGACCCCTTCCCAACTGCTCATAGAACCACATCCTCCAAGAAGTTCTGCAATGCAGGTGGTAAGTACCATGTTAACTCTTTGTGACCTGCCATTTTGTTCACTTCTTGTGCTATTTTTAAGTTACAGTACCTGCTACTTAGCTTTTCTTTTATGTGATTATGGAACTGTGTTATTAAAAAGAGCAGATGAGTTATGAGTTTGTAGGACTGTGAGTGTATGCAATGTCTAACTATTATTTATTGCTGGAAGGATTGTATTGATTTCTAGTATAGACCCTTTTGTCAGTGTAATCTAAGAACACTTCATCAGTTTATTTTGTTAATACCATACCTGTACAGGTGAGAGCCAGTCATCATGGAGACAATTTAGTTAATCTTTGGCAGATTCCCCGAGAAGCATGGATTTAGGAGGTGGAACTTCCTTGTCTTTTCCCCCAGGCATAGGTTTTCCCCTAAAATCAGGATTACTAGGAATTCATGAGCTGAAACTTACATAGCAAAGAATGTGACTAAATGTGTTTTGCAGTAAAGCTAGGGTGATAAAATCCAGGCAGTGAGCATTAACATGCTTTCCCTTTTACCTCTTCTTGTGTTTAATATAATTTTATTATACAAACTATTATTTTATTACTGATTACTTTCCATACCATGTTGTGTGCAGTCCTTAGGACTAAAATAGCATTTATGTTGTCACAGATCCAGAACTAAGTATGTTAAGCGATACTGTGACAAGTGGAGCACATGGTCTGCTAATTCACAGGTTTTTCAAACATTTACATTCCCGTGTTGCTAAGATGGATATATTATCCTGAAATATTTTTTAAAAGGGATTTTCTAATGTATGTTCTGTAGAATATGGTTGTACACTGGTGACTAAGGTTATTTGATTAAAAACATATCAGAAGTGCAGATGGTTTTCGAAAAATCACACAATAACTGGAAATATGTCCAAAGTAGTTTACAAACCTTGCAACAGAGTCTAAGAAGTGTAAGCTTTCTTATCCAATTCAGCTACTAGTCTTTCTCAGATACAAACTTGATATGATGTGCATAAGGCATGCTCAGCTCGTTGTTCCCAATACCATTTCTACAGCATGTGAATATGCAAAAGGCATAAGCATTTGACAGCTGTGTAGTAGGCAGGCTTCTGCCCTGGGATCCTATGTATTGGATGAACAAAGCTGACTGCGTGAATCTGCTAGCCTGTTGCACCTCCTGCGTGGCCTCCCAGGGCATGTGAGAGCTAGAGGGCCACTGCAGTGACTTGAGGTGTATGCAGGCTGTCCTTCAGAAGAGCGTGTTAAAAGGGATGCTGGGGAGCCCATGTGCCCTCAGGATTTGGCTACACACCATAAATGTGCCCCTCTGTCATGGTGCTGTGCATTAGGCATTTGCCCTAATGTATGGAAACTTATTTCATAGAAAGGAGGAAGATAAAAAGTTGGTCGTTGAGGTTTCAGGAAGATTGGTTGTTATGTTATATAAATAAATCTGATGCCAGGAAGCAGTTCGTATTGTTTTATCATAACATTTTTCATTCTGCTGTATTAATGAAGATTTAATATGTAGCGGAAAAATTAAATTCTGTGAAGTAAACTGTTTATAACTCCGCTGGGTTTTTCAGGCTGAGGTGCACACAGAAACAACACCTCAGTTCTCGACTTGTTTTGATCGGTTTTGTGCTTATTAATACGCGATTTTTTACAAGAGCTATGTTAGGCATTTAAAAAGTAGTATTCTTGGAGCTGAAATACAGTAAGGATATTTTCCCTGTCACAATTCTAGATAATTTCTGGCTATATTCTTTCCTGAGTTTTCTGTTTTCATGTGTGTGTGCATGTATGCATGAATGCAACTGAATTGAAAGCTACCACGTGCTGCGTTAAGTGCACAAGCCATAATATACACCAGGTGTAGTAATTAGCACTCACACGAAGGCTGCCTATTTGTCTGGGTTTGCTGCTGTTGCTGTATCCCCTTGTGTTTTCAACCATCAGATAGCTGGATTTAATTGAGGCCACATCAGATGAGGCATTACTGACACCTTTAATTGAATGAGCATCCAGGGAGGATTAACTCATAATATTGATTGGCTTTTAGCCACTTGCTCAGAAGGGTGTCTGGGTAGCTTATTAGTTGCTTTTATTTACACCTTTATGCAAAGACTGTAAATAGGAATGCAGAGAGCAATATGTTTTTCTAAGTACTCTTAATAACTTTTTAAAAAGGAGTGATAATAAAAATGCAAATGTATTTAATTTTTTTATTAGTTTTGTATAAATATACATTAGATGTATATAGTCACATATACATATATGTAAGGAAAGATTGCAGGGGGAAAATAGCCAAGAACACTTCCTTGATGTTCTAACACAGTTACTAGAAAAACACAAGTACTGAAGCAATATGGCTACTGGTGACTAAGATGGTTGCATTTCTGTATCTCAGTGGAATTTTGAAATGAAACCTAAAAATATTCTGTTGAAAATGAATCTGGATTCACTTCCGTTAGTGTTTCTAGAGACAGTGCAAGGTAGTGTCTGTAATCATGTTCACTTTATATTTTTTACAACTGCATTTAATTACATTTGTCCTTTGAAACACATTTGCACTGAAGTCTTCTGCTTTGCATTCATAAATCTTATGATTGTACACCAGAAATATACACAGAACATATATCTAGGCTATGTGTGTATCTGTTTATTTTAATGTACTTTTATGTTCTCATCTGGCTTATAGAAAATTGTAGCCTGCCAACTTAATGCAACTTGAGATAATCTCTGGAAGCAGGAATTTTTTTTATTTTTTTTTTGTTCCCTCCTGCTTTCCTTGACCTGCTATCTCTGCAGATATGAAGGAGAATTTCTTTGGCAGAGATAGGTGATCGGAAACTTTCAGTTTAATCTTCAGGGATCTGCATCAAATTTTATATATAGACACACTTGTTCAGCAAAGCTCAGCATAATTGCATAAAGGATTTCCATCTAAAATGTATCTAAAATGGTTGTTTCCACAAGCTTCTCTGCTATTTTTGCATTTTCTTTTCATTGCAACTGCTTTGGATCTTCTGAGTTTTAATGCAGTCTTCCTTTTCTTGTCTTGTCTTCTCTTCTCCACCCCATGTTTTCCCATGTATTTGGGTTCTTGTTGTGTGCACTCAACAGTATCTCCTCCTGCAGAGCCCGCTGATGTTCACAGACCAAGCTCAACAGGATGTTATCATGGTTCTAAAGTTCCCATCCAACTCCCCTGTCACTCATGTAGCAGCCAACACCCAGCCTGGTCTGACCAATCCTGCTGTGATCACAGTTACTGCCAATAGGCTATTTGCTGTAAATAAATGGCATAACCTTCCTGGTAAGTAAACTAAAGTAAGTAGCATGAGAAATCACTGCATGTCAAGCTGTACATTTAATATCTGCAGAGCTGTTTGAAATTTTTAGTGTGAAATCTAACTTCGATTCATTGATACAGTATGATACAGTATGCTCTTCATATGGATTTAGTTTCTCCTAAGAAGAAGCCATCTGAACTCTTGTGTAGTGAGATGTGTATTACACAAAAAGTACGGAATAACCAACTGTTTTGGGAAAAAAAAACAAAACTCTTTCCATGCCAACAAGCAAGAAGACAAAAACAGTATACCCCTGTTTGATCATAATAAGCAGTCACACTATTCCTCTTCAGTTTCTTTTTCAATCAGATGATGGAAAGTTGCACAATATCATGTCAAAGAAAATTCAGAGCATGAGAACTTGGCTGAAGTGTTTTTTGCTACCTTTTTCTTGCTTATCATTAACATAATAGCCTAATGTTAAAGTCACACAATGAGAATTAAAAGTTAAAAAATGTATGAGAAGTCAGTATCTTCTGTAACTCAAACATCTCAAAGTTATTAGGTACTTATCTATTTGTTAGTATGAGAGGAAAACATTATATCAATTCCCATAGGAACCGGTTTAATTAATTGTCCTTTCAAAAATATGTTGAACCATTCTGTTTTCAGTTGTAATTTTCACTAATCCCAGAAGGACTCATCTTCCTTTCCCCAGTATGTCAGTCTCAGGCCCAAACCCATAAAATGTAGTTTTGTTTTGGTGCTTTGCAAGTAAATCTGGTTAGAGGCTTTTCAAAAAAAAGAAAAAAAGACCTTCTACTCAAGTATCTTAAATAGAAGATATGTGTACCAAATTAATGCTATAATCACTGAAATTCCTGCAGTCCTTGGTTACATTTTGAAAATAGCCAGATGACTCCCACCCTTCTTTCTAATTCTTACAAACTGCCTCTCAACTTTGTTAAAATAGAAACATCAGTGCCTTATTTCAGTCAATCAAAAAATGCTTAAAAACAAAGGTGGGAAAGGAAAGGAGGCTTGTCTGGATAACAGCTTATGAGCAAAAAGTATTTACAAAGCTCTTTACGTTTGTTTGAAAGGAGGATGACAATATCCTCTCATACCTTGAATGTGTGACCTTGGCATATAACACTCACGCTTCTAAAAAGGAGTCTGAGGATGTGCAGCAGTCACACAAAGAGAAGAGGTTCTAAAGTGGTAGGTTGATGCTAATTTCCTCACAAGTCTGTTGGCTGACGATCTGTGAGCAAACAAACAATTGATGAGAGTAGCAACTGCTTGTTGGTTGTAGAAGTCAACTGTTATGAGTCAAACAGAACCTTTAGATTTTGATTTTTTCCCTCCTCTCCTTTGAAAGGGAGAGCAGTAGTCTTTAGCATCACTGTTTTTTTAATGTAGAAACATTTTTCATCTGTCCTGCTTTTACCAAGTGCTGGAGAATATTGACAGTAAAAGACAAAAACTCAGATTGTAACCAAGCAAAAACCCCCAATATAACCAAAAAAACACTGCACCCCTCCCTACTCCGCCACCATACTGATCAAGCCTCCAAGCTATTAATGGTATACCATGTTTAAGATATCTAGATAAGGACATCTGAAATAAGCCTTCACTATTGTTGCCCTCAAATTTTATACCAAAATGGAGTTTACTAGGTTTAGAGGACTGGTGTCATTGCAATTCCTTATCTCCTACTGTGGGCATACTATTGTCTTTACTAATGAGACATCATGATAAGAAAGTTAAGTTGCCAGGTGACCACTGATATGTAATTAATAATCTCATTCTTGCGTTTGTATGAGTTTAGTGGCTTTGCTGATACCTAATGACACTCTATCTATTTTGTCATGTGGATTTCCTTTTTTGATCTGCATTAGTGTTTCATTACAATAGTGTTTTGACTTCCCAATTACTTATGAAGCCATTCAATCCACGCTGATTTTTATATTAAGCTATGGAGGGGTAGGTGGAAAACTCATAGATGTAGTAAGTACTCAGCCATTATGTAAGTATATATATGTATATATATATATATTGGCTGAGTACATATATGTACTCAGCCAATATGTAAGTATTCAGCCATTATGTTTTCTTCCACTTCCAAAAATGTCTTGGGCTGTTTGGTGGAGGTTGCCTGTTTGATTTTAGTGAAGCTGTGGAAAAAAAGGCTTAAAAAGAAAAAAAAAAAATCTGAAGGAAAATTTAGGAGGTAAACATCTCAGCAGTGTGCCAGGTTCTCAGATGAAATGTGGGTCTGCAGAATTATATATTAACTTCTATGCAAACTTGCAAATAAATAGTTTTTGATGATAGATGATTCTTTAAATACTGCATGACAATGAGATTTCCCCGGCTGCATCATAAACTGACTTTAAAAAAATGTCCTTTGTGCTTCACTTGTTCAAAGCACTGCTTTAAAAAGTAAAGAGGAAAATAGTATCTGCTACAGTCAGCAGATGGTTGTCACATTTTGTTTTCAGTGCTCTTTACCACTTAATTTTGTTTTGTTGCGACAGGAGAGGTTGCCAGTAAAGCATCTGCTAGAGCTTATGGCTCAGGACCGGAGCTGCTGCTGATGGCATACATTCAGAATAGCACTAATCTAAAATAAATGTTTAATAAGCAGTCTGTGAAAGCACCTGGATTATTTATTTATTTGTTTACTTATTTATTTTTTAATTCAGATGGTGCAGAAAAATCTTGGATGGTTAAATAAAAAAGAAGGGGACATTGCTTTGATGTATAAAATGTTTGTGGCACCCCATTTAAAAAAAAAATGCAGCATTTTAAAATCTTTTTTCCTGAATTGCAGCTCATCAAGGTGCTGTACAAGACCAGCCTTACCAGCTGCCAGTGGAAATCGATCCTCTCATAGGTCTGTCACTTCCTTCTCTCTTTGCGATTCATTAAGCTCTGTATGGTGGCCCTGAAGTGTAGATTACGGTTGTTTTTCACTTGCTGGTTGCTGGGAATGGAATTTTCCTGATAAACCATTTGCATGCAAATTGGAATGCAATGAGCTGTGGCTATGCTGGTATTTCATCAACTCCCCCTCGTTGGTTTGCCTAATTTGAACAGGCCTAGGACGCGTGTCAGTGAAAATTAATATGGATGCTGTAATAATGTGTGATTGAGAATGTGCATGAAGTACTGTCAGGATAATATTGGATCTTTTCATCACTCAGACTTGTTGATGAGCAGGAGCGAGGCACGTTATGATGAATTGGTGCACTGGTAATGTGATGGAGCTCCTTTGCTGAGGAAATTTTCATAATAACAGTGGGGTTCTTAACTGCACCGTGTTGTGAAAAATAAAACCACGGTGCCAGGGCTTTATCATTAAAGGAGATCAATCCTTTCTTCATAGACCTGCTGTTCAGGCTGAGGGTATTAATGTGTAATTGCAGAGCAGTTTTAAAGTTGAAATATATGGCCCGCTCAGTTTTAGCATTGAGATACTAGTATTCATTTTGCAAGGATATTGCATCTTTTGATCACCATCGCTAGTTAAATCTGCGTATGTTTTCCTTTTATTAGAAAGGGGTGGCTGAATGTCTCACTTCTATTTAATGACTCAGTGTAATAGATTCGATTCATGATTTTTTATTTATAGAGGTTTAGTAGTTTACATAGAGCTGATTTTTTCTATTAACATGGATAGGGTTTGGTCAGTTATTTCATAAAGACCCATACTTCGGGGAGTGTGTACTTGGAGTATAACTTCGGAGCCTGTAGCATGGCTAATTGAACCTTAAATGTGATCAGAAAAGGAAAAGCCCAAGCAACTTCAAATCAGAATACAAGCAAGCTGTCTGACAGTTCACGGGAGCAAAAATAAAGGATTTTTCTTTTTTCCTTTAATTCTGTTAGAGTGCAAACTGAGCTCTTTTTTTAAACTAGCAATTTCAGGATGGAAGTTTAAGAAAAAAATAAGTGATTCAAGTAATTATAAAAGCATTGAACAAACAGCAAAAATGAACATCTCTAGATAGGGGTGGAATGACAGCTCTGTCAACCTGTGAGAATTAATTTCTAAATTGAGTATGCACATCGGTAGAATCTGCATGGAATCAGTATGTCGATACAGGCTGTTGCCATGCAGCCATTTTGCTAGACAAATTCTGTAATCACTAAGTCCAGAATAATAAGGGTATAATTAAACCATTTTATATAGATTGTAAAATTATTTTCCCAAAATTTTGTAAGCACTTCTCTCTGAAAAAAAAATTATTAATTGTAATTTATAATGAGTAAAATGGGCTATAACTCTCTTTCCTGAAATAACTTCAATTTCAAAAATAATATGTTTGGAGCAGGAAATATATTTTTTACTTTAAAGCCTGCTATCAAATAGATCTTAAAATAAATAAATATCACTGTAATAGAAAAATAAACAACAAATCACATTGGGTCGGTCTGATGATTTTTCTACACTTTGTGATATATACATCTACCTATCTCTCTGTTTTATCATTAGTTTCCATTTTTTTTTCTCTTCATTTTTAAATTCTGTTCTCTGCTAGGAGAAGTTTTAGAACAGAAATCTTAGTGCATTTTTATATGTCATTCATTTTATCAATCTTTCGTTTATATTTGTCAGGTGCATTTTACTTAAAAAAAGGATTTCTTCTATTCTGGAATATATACTACAAGGAATTGTCATTGTTCCCAGAAGTGTAATGAGTATTTTATAACAAAAATAGAAAGAAAATGTCCCTGCCACAAAAAGTAGTAGCAGTAAGAAATAGTTTAGTTGTGATCATAAAGGTTCTAAAATGTGCCTTTGTTCTCTGTATGCAGATGCTGAAATTTCTTGATTTTTGTGTCTTTCTGTTCAGCCAGCAATACAGGTATGCACAGAAGGCAAATCACTGACCTTTTAGACCAAAGCATTCAGGTACATTCCCAGTGTTTTGTGATCACCTCTGACAATCGTTATATCTTGGTTTGTGGCTTCTGGGACAAGAGTTTCCGAGTTTATTCTACCGATTCAGGTAATGTATTTTTAAAATACGGGAATAGGCTATAAGATTTTCTGTTTATCATCAAGCTACTTGTTCAAGTAAAGAAGGAACGGAAAGAGTGAGAGGGGGGTGGGAGGAGAGAGTAGAGTATGCATTTATTCCTCTATTGATAAATATTTCTCAAATCTTTTCTTACCTACTTTTACTGTGTATTGTATACCATCATTTTCTTGGATTGATGGCAAACACGATAAGGAACTCTTGGTTGGCCATAGCATTATACTTCAAATTCCAAATGATTAGATGAAAGTCATACCTGCTCTTACACTAGTTTGACAAGTAAAAGGTTCTAATGAGGTTTTCGGAAGCTTGATGTATGAGAACAATCAATTTCTTAGAGCACTTCCTTGAATTTAAGCCTGTTTGGCTTTGAGCACCATAGAACTTTTTAAATAATATACAAGCAGGCATTGTAGAATAAATACAAACCCTTCCACCGCAAGAATAGAAATTAAGTCTTGAAATCTGGTAAATAAGTGCTTATGAAAGCCTTTGAAAGCTATGATATACTAAAAAAATTGATTTGGAACCTCTGAATTCTTTTGTTTAACATAAACTGATCAAAAGAATGGCAGCAGTTAAATTAGTCTGTCAGCTGGCATGTATCCAAACACTTGAATTCACGCATGTGTCATGCTAAATAGAAAAGAATCTTTCGTTGTAAGAGCCGAAGGAATTTAAATGCCATGGAGTCCCCAGAAAAAAAATAGGTCTGATTTTCGCCCTTTCATTATCTTATAATAGAAATAGTGACCTCACTGCAAGGTATTTCTTTGGGATTAATGACTCGATGTAGTTAATGTATGTGTGTGCCATCAAGCTTTCCAGTAGGTTATTAATCTATAAGGAATATCATATGTGTTTGTCATAATTTTTTAAATACATAAGTTAGCAGTGTTTTTCACATTTGGCAAACAAGATGTTTTGCAAAAGAGGACGTCTTTACTGAAATTCTCATTGCACATTTTAACAGGACAACATATCTGTCATTTTTGTGGTTTTAAATCCTTAAGTTCAAGTGAGAAGCTCCATTTCTTTTGTGTTGACTGACTTTAATTCATTATATAGACATTTTATTAGACTCAGTTAAGTTTTCTCATTGATGAAAATAAATTTACATAAAACCTCTGAATTTAAAGATCTTGACAGAATTTACCTAGCAATAATGAACAGTCAGTGTATATATTCTTTGATTTACATGGATAGCTATTTTCTTCTAATGCTGGAGGATATATTTTATTTTGTGTCTGTGAAAGAAACCTGTGTTATTTTGTGAGTTTTCACCTATATCAATATTAACTATAAATAGAGACTGTGGGCACTGTAACAGGCTTCCCAGCCAAGTGGCCCCGGCCCCAAGCTGCCAGGAGTTCAGTAGTGTCTGACAACACTCTCAAACATAGGGTTCGAATTTTTGGATGTTCCTGTGTGGAGCCCAAATGTGGACTCAGTGATCCTTGTGGGTTTCTTCCAACTCAGGATATTCCACGATTCTGACTATTTTGTTATGATTTCTGTGTATAAGTCAGATACATCGGGTGTTTTGATACTATCATAATTACGATTACAAGCAAAATAAAATTGTCAAAGAAGTATCAGCAAATTTGTATTGTTTGTGTCTCCAGTTTGTACAGCAACTCTGGCTGTAGCTTAAGTATCATAAATTCAGTTGTAATTTATTTTGCTTGGAATTAAAATGAGAATATAGCGGTAAAATGCTACTCTGAAATCAGCAGAACAGCAAAGGAAAAAGGTGATAGAATCAATAAGGCATAATAGCAAGTTATCACAAGTGTTGAATTCAATTATGTTGTAGCTCTGAGACAAAAAGAGGTTCTCTTTCTTAATAGATTTTGGGGCTTTTGTTTTAACAGAAAATACCTTCAGCATAAACCATAGGTTCTCAGCACAGCACAAGCACAATAAAGTATTTCTTCAGCAGCAGGAATGGTTTCTAGACAGCTTTTGAGATTCAGTTGCACAGAGACTTGAGTCTTATTTTTCTTTTAATTATTTGTAGAGTACCTGTCAAATAAAACACTGGAAAATTTTGTTTTCTCAAAAAGGGATATCTGAGCACATATGGTTATGTTTGATTTTACTGTATAGAGAGGAAAACTTGTTTTAAAGGAGAGAGACAAGAAAGTTGTGGAACTCATATGAGATTAATGAATTATTTTTTTTAATAATATGAAAAGCTAAACATATATTTCTTACTTAGATGATTTTGATGGAATTTACTGAGCCTTAGTCCCTGATAACAAAGTAAACCTAACAAGGGCAATGACATGAACAACTGTCAAATAGACTTGAAAAATGTTTGTTTTCTAGTATTGAACCTATAGAGTATAATTGGAAGAGAAATCTATAACTCTGTTATGTTTATAACATAAACTTATGTTCTAGAAGCATAAATCTCCTCAAATATTTGAATACCTAAGGGTGTATAATTGAAAAATATGTTATATAGCAAAATTACTTTCAAATCTAAACCAGGTAATTGCTGACTTGAATTTTCAAGGTAGAAGTACACACTTTGTAAGATTTTCTTGTCTCTTGCCAAAAGGAGGTTATGCCTGTGTCTCACTGCTCTGAAGTTCAGTAATTTGTTGACTGGTTAGCATCTTGGAGAGTTATGTTACTGTGGTCCAAATGAAAGCCTTGGTATACACAGATAAAGACGTACTCAATTATTGAAAGATAAGGGTAGATCTGTACATTAGGTATAACTTCCAGGGTGTTGTCCCTTCCAGTCCGAAAATGATCCTTGGGTCGCACTTCATATCACAGTTTGTTTTGGAGAATTAACTCATAATTTTTGCCAGCATTTCATTTTAAATCTCATGCATGAGTTTCAGTTAAGCTACATCACCTTATTCTTACATTTTGTCCAGGTACCCAAAGTAATTCTCCATTTCAGAAGATACTTATAACTTTCTCTTGATTTTGCTGGTTTTCTCCACTTTAATGCAATTAAATTTTAGATCTTTTGTTATAAATCAGGCTATTAGTATATTTGTGTCCTTTCATCAGAACCACTTGCTTAAGTGTTTTGTTATTATTTGTGTTACTCAGTGTTTTGTAGTTATTAGTTATATCAATACAGTGACCTTACATTGTGTAGGAAGAGCTATGACTGCTTCCCACTACTCACATTATATGACTGGCAAACTGTTGTTAACTCATGCACCAAAATAAGTTATAAATACATGACTAATTTGAGTCCCACCACTAATTTGTGCTGCTGCTTGTCATACCACCAGTTTCTTTCTTTTAAAACACTTTACAGGTCATTTTATTTCATGTGTTTTTTCCAAAGCCACCACTTTATTACTTCTTCTATTCTTTCAAATTCTTTATTAAGTTCAAAGTGCAAATGGGTACACGATCTTTTGGGCTGAGGAATCCCAGGCTACATATTAATTTTTTAATCATGTTGTTGGTTGCAGAATTTGTCCTAGCCCAGGTTACTACAGTAAGCCAAGTAGGCTCAGAAGAAGCATGTGTGTGTGTATCATTTGTCCTTTCTCTGCAAGATCTGCAATTGCTAAGCTTCAGCAAATCCTTTGAGAGGGATTTCAGCACTTACACTCTCATTTCATGGAATCACAAATGCTGCTAGCAGATCCAGAAACCAGCAGGACCCCTAATATTTTTATTTATTTATAATTATCTGCTCTGGACGAGCCAGCCCCGGCGAGTGATTTCCACTGCCTTCAGCCATATTGCTGAAGAAGGAACTGTCCCCACCTGTTCATTTTCCCTCTTTCAAGGTGATCTGGCAGAGATCTCCTGTGATAGACAATTACATGTGTTCGCTCTCCAACTCACAAATCCACTCCACGCTAGTATCCAAATTTACATTTTTTTTTCTGAAAGTATTGTTTGGATTAGTTAACTTTAGATGTAATAGTGATGTTAATGTTATATACGCTGCTGAATCGCACATTTTAACTGTCTGGGCTTTTCTTAAAACTTTTTTGTATCAGTCAAAGTTCCAAGAATTTGTTCTGTGTGATGGATGGAAATATTTTGTGTTTGGAGTGGTTTTTTTGTTTGTTTGTTTGTTTGTTTTTTTTTTTTTTTTTGCCAGGTTTATAATCAAAGGTTTTTTTTTTAACATTCCAGAAATTCTTAAAAACAAAAGATGTTGGTTCAAATAATTGGCAAGTGTATGTTAATGGAGAAACTATGACACAAGTGTAATTTTTTTTAACTGACATTCATCTTTTTTTTTTCTTTGAAAGAGATGTTCAAAAGCTGGACATGCTGTATTTTGTAGGCAGCTCTCATACTGTCTATTTATTCTGGATCCTATATGTTTTGAAATCTGTTTGCCACATCATTATCAGATTTCCATGTTATTTTCTGCTGTTTTTTTTTTTCTTCAGTAAGCTTCCTTTAAATTTGCTTTAAAAGCAAACTGTGCCATGTTTACATCCTGTAGAGTGAGTGTAAGTATATTGATGATTTAAAAAAACCAACCTACTAAGGCTTAGTCAGCCTTTGAATAAAATATAATATTTATGGATTTTTTTTCCAAACTTGTAGACTAGTGCACTTCTTAAGTATTTCCACCAACTCATAAAAAGGAGTAAGAGTCTCTACTATAGTTTTTCTTTGAACCTATTTTTATTAGGACAGTGTTTCTGAAATACTTTATAATGTATTTAATTAGTGACTGGTAAAAAATTAAAGTGGACGTTTAAAACAGTTGATTTAATTTATTTCAGGTAAACTGATGCAAGTAGTATTTGGACACTGGGATGTTGTCACCTGTCTTGCTCGTTCTGAGTCGTATATTGGAGGAAATTGTTACATTCTGTCAGGGTCTCGTGATGCAACATTGCTGCTCTGGTACTGGAATGGCAAAACCAATATCGTTGGTGATAATCCAAGAGGTAAGAAAAACCCATTTCACAATGACGTTGTCTAAATTTTAGTTGATTGAATGTCTGACAAAATTTTTGGAAACTCTAATGTCAAGATATGCCATTTCCTGTTTGTATTCATGCTCCATTCTAGTTTAAGTAATTGAGCACAAACAGTGCCTGTTTTCCAGCACAAGGAGAACTCATTTTTAAATTACACGGTACTGAACTTTACAAACATGTACTTCTACTTGTCACTTATTAAACTGGGGAGGAGTGGCTCTGGGAGTTGGAGAATGGAAATGTTTTCTTGTATTTCTTGATCAATCTGAGATCTTTTTCTCTCAAACTCGGGATTCCGTGAAAGACCAGTGTTTGAGTTGTTTAAAACAAAAAAGAATAGATATCACTATAATGCAGACTGCATTGTGTGCAACTGTAATCTTACCTGTACAGGTTCTCACTGTTAGCCATCAATGGAGTTATGCAGATACTGCATTTTAATTTAGACCAGGGTACTGGAATGATATGTTAAATGGGCTGAGTGGGATGTTTATCTAAAAGAAGGAGGCAAAAACGTTTTTTATTTAAACTTTGGTAGGGTGTGATGTGCTTAATCTTAGGTCTTGTGTATTTGCCTGCTCTCTGCAAAAGATAAAACGGACACCTGGAAAACAAGAAGGTTTGTTATATCTGGAATATACTGCAGTTACAACTGACTTAGAATTTCTTACAAAGTATGAGTATTCAATAGCTTCCAAGACAATCAGTTTGGTAAAGTGTTAGAAAGAAAAAAAAAAAAGAGGTTCAACTGCAATTGCATCCTATGAGCCATTTTGGAGTAACACAAACTAGTAAACTCAACTGTTCAGTGTCAGAACCAATATCTGAATCTCATTTGAAAATTCCTAGATGTTGATTGTTATTTGAAGGCTATTCAAACATTGCAGGATTTTCAGGTGGAGAATGTGAGCAGCCTTATCAGCATTTTCTTTCCAACACTGATTCAGTGGATGGGACCTTTTGGACAGGTCCAACATAATGTTATGAGCATTGTAAAATAAATATGGTTTTGGTTGGGGAACAAATTCACTGCAAATATTTTACATGTATTTTGCAGTCTTATCAATTTAAAGAAAATGCAAACTTGCGTTTAATAGTGCTTTATAATGCACTATTTCTGCAGAGCTTGTAATCCTGAAAACTCTGAAATCTATGAAAGGAATTTAAGAACTTGATAGGTTAGTCAAGTAAGCTTGTAAATCCTAAAGGGATAAGCTGTCTTTTTGAGGAGAAAGTCCTAAACTCATGTGAAGCAGATAACATCTCCAGGTTTGTGTCCTTACACTGTATTCAAAGCTAGCAAGAACAGTCTATCTTTGCAGATTTCTGGGCCTGTCCTGAGTATTTATTCTTGTTGAATATGTGCTGCAGTTTTGGATGCTTGCCTGTTTTATGAGAAGACCTTGAGTGCTCCTTTATGGCCTTAGCATATCACATATGATATATATATATATATATATATATATATATAATGTATGTATATAGTGATATATATTTTGTGATATATATATATTACAATACTCAGATTTTGTATTGATTAGAGTGTTCTTTATTTTTTTTATATGATTCATTGGCTATCTTCTCTGACAAAGATTTCTGAGATATTAAAATTTCATAATTTTCAACATTAATGCTAGTTTTACTACTGATTCTCTTTACTTGCAGTCCTACTTACCTTATACTTTAAGAGAAATGCAATTATTTGTGTGACTAGTATTTATCATTATTATTATTTTTTGTGTCTGATATAGCATGCCTAAAAGCCTTTGTAATGAATTTGAATCTCATGGCATTATACATTGGCCTAATGTATATAGAGAAAGACAGTTTCTGCTTCAAAGAGATTATAATCTCATGGATTTAATTTTTCCCAGAAAGAGCTTTGTACAGGGGTCTCTGTTCAATCTTTTGTTGTTTTTTTTTTTTTGTCAGAAATATAAAGCACCAGCAGGTTTGTTAGATTTGGAGCCCTGTTACTGCAACTGTAACTTCCATCTGTTTGTGGGATGCCAGATATTTAACTTGTCTGATGTTGGCATTTGTATTTGAAGCTTATGATTATTATTATTATTTTTACCTCAGAGTATATTTTATTCATTGTCATTTTAGATAGTTTTCTTTTTTTTTATTTATTTATCTCCAGTTTCCATCTTAAAAATAACTTCACAGTTGTTGAATCATCCATGATCATAGCCAAGTCACGATGCTGGAGAAGTTTTAGCAAAAATAATCTCAATCAGAAATATTTCTTTCCTTCTTTCCTAGCTCCTTGTGTCTCTGATGTATATCAGTCAGCAGACAAATACGGCCAAGTTACAGTAAATATTTTGTTGTGCACCTACTAGTTCACCACTTACATTTTATTTCAGTTCCTTTATCTGGTTTCTTTACTTCAGGAAGCATTGTGCTCTTGATCTCTGGCTGCGCGTATTTATGTTTTAGAATGGTACTTAACTCAAGCTGACAAGCCAGGTGGGCTATGGCATATGTGATAAGTAAGTGTTTTGTTTTATAGTATTTATCAAGGACAATACTTCTGGCCAACTGGACTGAATGGAAAAATTCTTTACATTTTTGATTTAACAAAAGAAATATGTTAGCAAAATATTAATTGTTTGTATTCTTCAATTTTTAACTTTCATATTGACTTTTTATGGAAATGGTACCTGTGCAGTCACACTGTCTACATACTTTATATGAATCTCAAATGCATTGATCAGTGTGAACCAAATTTGATTAATTTAAATCTCAAAGGTACAAAATCCTGCATGGGATACATCTGTTGAAGACAATTTTTATTCTTTACCAAACAGCTTGATTACATTTAGGTTAAGTCGTTTTTTTCCTTCTTCTCAAATTAAAACCTGAAATTCAAAAAATATTCCACCAAGCTCTTTGATCAAATGTAGAGTTTATTCTTTGTAAATAAATTGTTTTGGAAAACATGGAAATGTGGCAGTACTTCAGTTTGGTGTACAGGCAATGTTTCTGTGCACAATTTCTGACCAAGCCTAGAAATAATTAAGAACAAAGGATTTGAAATAGTTGTATCCCTTAGAAAAGCTCAGAGCCATGTTGAATTCACATTAATTAGCATAATTTACTGTGGAGATGTAAAGTCATTTCTGATAGCATAAGGGGCTTTTATATTTCTTTGCTTGTCATGTGGCTAGCTTTGGGAGGTGGTGGGAGGAAGGAGCAAGAGGATGCAACTTTCCACTTCGTACACCTTGAAGCCCATTTGTGATCTCCATCAGAAGGCTGGTTTTTGCATATTGAAAGACTCTAATCTAATAGCAAAGTACCACATAAAGATGTGGCATACTGCCTCGGGACTCAGAGTTCCTGAACAGGGTATGTACTTCGTGCAGAGGCTGCTCGGGCTGGGCGGTGTTCTTGAACAAGGGAGCAACTTGGCCAGTAGAGAGCAGTGGGAAGGGAGGGGAGGTGAGAAGTGGGAGTAGGAGGGAGGAACTAGATGAGATAGCTCGGGGAAACAGATGAGAGAAGTAATTTGCATATAAATGGTCCGCATCACTTTCAGATCTTACTCTCACTTTGAAGCTCAAGCAGCAACCATTGGTGTTTAGGTATCTCCTAGGCTGAGAGATTGCATTGTACTTTGTAATGACAGATGCTTAGGAAGAGGCTTGGCAGGAACTTTTGTCACCTGATCTATTCCCTTTTTTCAAAGAAGTCTTAACTACACCAATACCATTCTTGACTGATGTTTGTCCAACCTGCTATTAAAAACAGACTGATATATGTGGGGCTCTACAGTCTAGTGTTTTTTGTTTGTTTATTTGTTTTAATTCTAACACTTCTTATGTTTCTGTTCTTTGTTATGTGTAGGAAACATATTCTTTCTTTTGTCTGTAAAACAACTTTCACTTATTTGGATTTCTGTGACCCTCTTTCAGTGTTAATAACCCAATTCTTTCGTTGTTTTTTTGTTTTGTTTTGTTTTGTTTTTAACATAAACCACGTTTTTCTAGACCTCAGACTTATGTTTGTTTCTCCCTCTAAAGTTGTCTTCCTCAACACAGACTCAGCATTGCAGTTGAAGCTTTTCTAGTAATCAGTATAAAACAACCAGTTTTACAGAGGACCTACTTCTCCTCCTCAAGGGATATCTTCTCTGAAAACAGCATGACAGTGTCAATACTTGAAGTCATTGCTATCCAACCTTTTGGCTTGCCTGGTCAGCACTGAGTGAGGAGGAATTGTTTGGGCCATACATACAATATATAATATAGTTAATGTGTGTAAGTAATAAGTGTTTTTTAATTTACGTTTTTTATTAAAATATATCAGAAAAAGAAGGCAAGTGAAACATGAAACTGGCCAGTTGGACACACATACTTTAAGTGTTTAAGCCAATACAAATTTCATTTTATTCTGAAAAATCCCTAATAATCAGTTATTTCTCCTCCTCTGTGCAGTTTGACTGTGAAACCTTATCTTTAAATTTCCTGAATGATATCCATTTTTAGATTTCTCCAGTTTGAATACTCTGTTTGAATGCTAATTCTGCCCCCCAAACAGACTTGCTGCAACTCATGTCTACAAATGTAATTGGCAATCTTATTCTGTCAAATTGGTCATTGAAGAAAATGTTAGACATTACACAATTCAGGAATGTCCATGATGCATTTTCTGTTTTGGCTATGAAGAGCTTTTGGAATACAGCATTCCAACTGGTCTTTTATCTGACCCTTATTACCACCTTCCAACCTATTCTGCTGTTTTCTATATGAAATTGGTAGTGTGAAACTCCTGGTGTCATTACTGAAGTCATGTTATGTGGCATTTTCCTGACCAGATGTCTTATTTCTTTGCCAGTGCAGGAAAAAAAAATTGCTTTGACATGATTTGTTCATGACAAATCCAAATCAGTGTTACTCCATTTGTTTGCTTTGAGGAAACTGTGTACAAATATTCTGCTAGCATTTTTCTGTTTATTGGAGTTGAGTGGGCAACTTTCTAATTTCTCAGTTCTTCTTTTTCCTAATTCTTAAAGATTTTTTTTCTTAGCTTTGCAGAACCTTATCTAGTCTCTGTAAAACGCCAGTTATAATTGGAATTATTTAGTTTCATTTTCAGAGTGTTTCCATATCACAATTACCAGGCCAACTGAGTTGCAAACATTTACCTTATTTAGGTGTTCTCTATTTGAGACAATAGCTCTCATTGCTGCTTTTACTTCCACTTGTTGCCTGACTGCAGCTTGTCTTGCTATTAAAGATTTTACTTAAAATAGTTCAGAATGCCTGGCATTGATACTGCTTGCTGTTCACTGAATAGCAGATCAACTTCACGTGAAATTGTTAACGTATTCTTATGATTACAGAATGATTGCTGCTCCCTATTTCTTTGCTAGTTGCATCTCTTCCATCCTTGCCTGTTTTTGTCCTTCCTTGTTCGTACATCATTGCCTAAAATGATACAAAAAAAAAGTCTCACCTATTTTAATCTTTCTGCCTGACTTTTTTCCTGTATTTGCAGTCACTGAAGAACTTTCAGCTGTGCCAGCTGGTGCTGGTGTCTTGATGTCTATCTTATCACTCTTTTGCATTGCAGTAGTTTTTGCTGGTATTTATTTACCTTTTTTTTTTTTCCTGTAGACTAACTTCCCATGAGATCCTAAAAAACGTTGGCCTATGTATGTTGAAACCTTTCTTCCCCAAATACTTCAAGAAGCTTTCGTTTGTCCTTGTTTTTCTTGCTTTTTATAAAGCATCTTGAGCATTCTGTTATCTTAACTTTCATATTAGTTCCTTTCGTTGTTGAGTTTTTTATTTCTTTTTCTATGTTGATTATAATTGTATCTTGTAAGTCATCTGAAGTACTTTCTTACATCCATTTCCTCCGTTCTTTCTTAATGATTTCTCACCTCTGCCTGCTAGGTAGAAGTAGTCAGAATAGTGAATTTCAGTCTATCTTTAAATTATTTTGTTGCTTAATTTGTTTTGTTTTCGTTGTAGTTCTCTTATTTAGCTGTACTTTCTGGAAGGAGAGGTATACAATGGTTAATTTAATCATTTACATTTTGTTTATGCTTATAAGAAAGTAGGCACTTCCATAGTCGAGGTAAAGATGAAGTGCTATTCTGCTGTCTTTGCATTAAATTCATAGATTATGATGAGACTGTTCTGCTACTTAAAAAAAATTATGCAGATTTGATCTTAATTATTTTCAATTTTTCTTTTTTGAAAAAGGAAAGGATTTAATTGTGAAATTTTGTTTGCTTAATGAAACCAATACTTAACCAATAAGAGTATCCAGTACTAGTGAAATACAGAGTCAGTGTATAACTGTATTACTACCACTAATACTAATGCAATCTCTTTTGAGTTATTGCATTGATCTCCCACACATATGTGAATAAAACAAATTATATTACCTCTTTTATTTTAGCTCATAAAGTTGGAAAATGTTACTCTCTGTGTGTATCACATTTGCATTGTAAGAGTGGCGGTGGTGCTTTCATTGCATAGTTTTATATTTTTTACAAGGTTTTCTATTCAGGTTTTCTGAATTGTTTTAGAGAAATTAAGTGCTTTTAGTAGAGTAGCTGTGTAGCAGAGCACATATGGGAATGTAAGCATGTGTTTTCATACTTGGAGAATTGCAGGATTTAACTGAGATTTAATTGAGAAGATTAATTGAACAATTATTAACATGTATATTCTTAAAATATGTAAAATACATAATCTTTTCAATTTACAAAATCTGAAATCTCCCAGAAGACTCAATGTTCAATCACTAGTTTCTTGTCTTGTCAAATAGCAGTCTATTCTACTTCTGCTAGAAGCTGCATTGTTTTTAGATAGCTACAATTCCTAAATCTGCATTTGAATTTCTGAAAGACTGTTTTTCAATTGGCATGATTATTAAATGAGAGCCATGGTCTGGTGATTAAAGAATTCATTAGTAGAAATTATATTGAGTATAGCAAATTCAAATAAGTCTGTTTTTATGAACTGCTATACACACTTCTCAGTTGGAAAATGCAAACTTTTTATAAATGAAGTCTTGATAATTAATTATTTGCGCCAGTAATGCAAGCGATTTAAACTTTGAAAATATGTCCTGATGGATATTTCTGCATTGGTTGGTACAAAAATAGTGTCATGGGTAATATTTTCTGTGTATGCAGACACAATAATCATGTAAACTGATTATGTGAAGGTTTACATACGTGCTTGCCTTTCTATGCAGTGAATAGTCACACACGTTTCAAGTAGATTATATGCCTGATGTTAACCAGGTAAGAAAAATTCTCTTTGCCTCCTTCCTCATCTTTATTCTCATCCTGAATTTGCCTACATCTTTGTTCCCAAGTTTCTCTATGATTTGGACCTTTGTTTTCTGTTTCAAAACACATCCTAATACTGTAGACAACATTCTACATTTTAAATGTTTATAGGACAAATAATTGTTTAGAATATAATGATTATTTCTCAAACAAAACCATTTTGGAAGTTGTTTACACAAGAATTTGTTCTTAAAAAAAAAAAAATAGTTAAAAAGGTTATACTTGTCAGTATTCTCTTTTCTGCATGTTGTTATGTCCTTAAATCTGTAATTGTGTTAGTTAGAAATTCTGCTATTAATATTGTTAATTTCCATTGAATGGTTTACTATAATGGCTAAAAATGTGCAGAGCCTCCAAACATTGAAATGTTCTTGAAATTTCTGTGACTAGGAAGTCTGTCAATGCCATTCACTGCGGTCAGTCTGCTAAGAAAGGAGAGTTGCTCTACGGTAGTATGGCACTCAATTAAAAACAGCCTCTATGCTCATCTATGTTTTGATTTGCATACGTTGCATTACTGTGTGTGTCCTCCTTTATAAAAAGCCAGTAAATAATTCAGTAATATTTTAATACTGTTTAACTGCAGGCATAACAAATATTCTTTGTTTCTCAAAAATGGATGGACAGAGTAACACAACATTGTATGTAAAGCAAGAATCCTGTAGCACCATCTGCTGGCTTTGAGTTGAAAGATGTGTTTGAGACTGATTCTCTCCAAACTTCTGCTTAGTAAAATATTTATACCATATGTATTCCAACATATTTGGTTAAAAAAAAAAAAAAAAAAAAAACATTTTTACTATAATTTTTCACCTTTTTATTAACATCGTAATGAGAAAATACAGGAGTTATTTGTAATTTATTAATTGAAATAAGAATTTGTCAGGAGTGCTTTTTTAAGTGTGGCTGTAAAAAGAAAGGGAATAGTTTTTAGTTTTTGTATTTGAACTTCAGCAAGTGCAGTGTTAAGTTTTTTCATTATTTTAAGTCAAATTTAGTAGAATTTATTTTATAGAGAAGACCCACAAGGCGAAGAAGACTATGCAAAGCATGTAAGGGTAACAACCACTAAATATCCTTGTACCTAATATTTATTGTGTTATTCGATGCTGTTTGTGAAAATTCCATGAAAGCATAGTGGACAGATGCTGCAATTGGACCTACTGTTCCCTGTAACTTCACAGGGCACCATTGTAGCCCATGCAGGAAGCCCTGGGACTATCTGCATGAACTTAGAAAAGAGGCTTAAATTATACAGCTACAAAAGGTCACTGTCATTTCTTTCTTTAAACTGTAACACATTGATCTCAAAGAGATTGAGGCCTCATTCCTTCACATACTCCATAAATCACATATAATTGATAGTTCAAACCTCCAAATCTTTACTGGAAAAAAAGGTGAGTTAAAACAGTGGATGAATATATCTGGCAATCTGTAATAATGCAATGAAAGCAATGTAATTGTGTATTTATATAATGCCAAGAAAGTAATTTCTTGTGATTGCAATTGCACTCTGTGATGGTTCAGAAGGCATTTTAACAGTTGTATGGATTTGGCACTTAACAACGTGTTTTGGCACTTAAGAATGTGTGCTATAAGTTTGTGTGCTGTAAATATTTGTACTGGCTAGAAGTGTTTCCTACAGCATGCACAGCATCTCTATTATCCTTGTTTTCAACTATCTAAGGGACAACATGCTTCAAGATTTGTCAATCAGGGTAATTGCAGATGATATTATAGAGCAAGTTCTGAGGCACAATCCAGGCACACGTGAAGACAGTGTGTACTGCGCGACTCAAAACAGAGAGAGTTTTGATGTTGCTTTTTTGGCAGTGTCAGTAAAACTATATACATGAAATTCTCCAGAAGGATAAGGATATTTAGTGCTTCATGATGTAATGCAGACCTTCGCGTTCCAGGAAAAACAATGCTATATTTACAACTTGTAACTAATAGTTGATGTGGTAAAAGGAATTATATTCATATGGTAAATGAATACAACCTTAATGTGCACCATATGCATGGTGGTGGAGTGACGTACTAATATATCACATTTATTTACCTTGTTTGGTTGCTGGGATAAATGACTATTCAATTCCAAGTCTGTAGCAAATAAGACAAAGCAGAGTAATGCAGAAAAAATAATAATTTATAGTCTAGACTATCATATTTTAGAATCTTTATGACCAGCTTAAATGTTTTAAAAAATTGTTTGGTCTGTACAGTAATTCTGACTTGTGTAGGAAATTAATTGGAAGTGTTTCTGGAATGAATGTCTGTTAACACTAGCACCACACAGGTAAGGATTACTCCACTGAATGCAAGAATGCTGTATGTAATTAGAATTACGGCCTGCTTCTTTGAAAAAGTATTTGTTTTGAAATATTTACTCTTAAAAGACAGCTCATTTATGTGTGCTCATGAACTGATGGCATACACTAAATATTCCTTGGTACATCAATATAAAAAGCTATAAGTATACATGTGGTGCAGTACATAAATGCTGCATTGGTTTGAAATTCACCTTACAAAAGCAATGAAGCATTATGTTTTTATTCTTTCAAACCAAAATAAATTATTTTAATGTCTTCGAATGGTGAAAATTAATTGAGCTGAATTCTCATAGAACCTCACATCTCAGATAATTTTCATATCAAACTATGAAATACTATGTAAGTTTCAAACTATCAGTCAATGTGAACATTATAAAATATCTTTTATCCTACGTCTATTCTGTGGGAGGCAATATTTTGGTGTGAAATACCTGCTAATGGTTTTTTGCCTTATCTATTGAGATCTTACTTTATTTCATTATTATTATTGTTATTATTTGGATTTACTAGTGGAGTAGTTATAAATGTAAACCACAAGAGAGAAATATGAAGAAAAACATTTTTTTAAGGATAAGCAAAAAAAGCTCTTTCATGAAGCTGTTTTAGAGCATTTTCAAACAAAAATGACCAAAAGTGCTTTAAAACTTCAAAGCTGATATCTAAGTAGCAGTTTATGAAGTTGGGGTGGTGCAAATGTTAAAATATTAGTGTAGACTGGCCCTCAATATTCACCTGCAGATATTTTCACAGGGCTTCAAAAAGGTCTGTGTGCGGTGGGAGGGGTGCTGCTGAATGATTTCCAGCTCTTTCAGCAGATGAATCCTTAGGAAGAATGAACTGGTTCCAGAAAGCTTTGCTTTGCACACAGTGTAGGAATTGAGAGGCTGGGGATTTTTGACTTTTTGCAATCTGAATTGGAATACTCAGTTTTTGAGGACCTGTTAAATCTGCTTCTTTGTTGTGTTTATTTTGGAAACAGAGTAAACCTGCACTTTTGTCAGAGTGTGTATAGAAGTTTCTCATATTAGTACTGAATAAGTATTAGTCACTTGTTGCTCGATGTGACAAACTGTACCATGAGCCTTCTTTGGGTTTTATTCACTGAAATAAATTCTACAAGGTAAATTTAATGTTTTCCACATTACTAAGCAACACTACGGCATAGGGTTTATTCTGTTTATGTTTTTGGACTCAGTTTCAGGATAGAACAACGTTATTGAAAGACATGATCTTTTTCTCAGATAACATATGATTGAAGTGTTTGTTGTTGTTGTTTTCAAGAACAAATTTGCATCGAGGCATGAGGTTGTACTTTTTGTTTTAAGAAGTTTGAACAGGTGGGAAATAGTTTGAGAAAAACAGTGAAGAAATGACAAGAAATGCTGATGGAATGTCATGCGAGGAACAAGATAACAATAAAGCTCTTGCATAATATGAAAAAATTCATACATAAAAATCCAAATTTCAAAGGAAAGATTATTCACAGTGAAGATTTAGGAATGCTTAAGTAATATTCTGTGATAACACTTCAGTAGGATCTCACATCCATCGAAGAGCTAGCCTTTCTGTGGCAGTGAAATGATTTTTAACCAGCTGTCTGTTACGTAAATGTTTACTGTGTGGAGTCTATAAATAATGCTAATATAGAGAGTTTATATAATAATTGACAGTCATCAATGATGTGATTAAAATCTGAAGCTTGCTATACAATCAACACAGAAGCTTAGCAGCAAAGCAGTTTTCTTTGTTTCCTTACATTTTGCTTGAAAGCACATGTCCAAATTTTATTTGTTCAGTAAGTACATTTGTTCTTTCAAATGTAATTCAAACCTTTTATTTCCTTGATTTAAAAAATACAACCTTTCTAAAATGCTTTTTGAAGATTTTTCTTGCGTAGGTAATTGGGTTTGGGTGATTCAGTAATTTATTTTAGCAAGAAGTGGGTAAAAATGTTGTTTGGTTAACTGATGCTTCATTTAATTAAGATTTTATATTGACATAAAATCACTTAATTTGCCATTTAAAAATAGCCTACAACCTCTACAATCGTGGAATTATAATTTAAAAATTACTGTTGGGCTGTCAGTGACTTCTAATTAACTGTATTCTCAGCATTAAACATAAAAAGCAATGTGGTCAAATATTTTACATTTTATTGTAAAAGGTAATATTTTCTCACCCTGAAGAAGTGTCTTGTAGTTTGTAATGAGATAAGTTTTTCAGTTAAATATAATGTTTTGGGTTTTGGTTTTTTAATGGAGAAATTTTTCTTTGCATGCTTTCCTATTTAGTTCAGCTTTTATGACTCCGTACTGAAAACATAGAAAGTGGTCTTTCTGCTGATGGATATAAAATGCCATGACTCTGTTTTCTTATGTAACCTCACCAAAGCTGAAAAAATAGCGGAGAGCAACACAAACCAATTTCTTGTCACTTGGTAAAGCCTCTCTGGATGTCATTAAACAGCAGAAAGCTTTGACTTTGCCATAATCCCTTTGCAAACATAGGTTGCAAGCACCTAACATTTATTCAATAAAATGTCACCATTAGCTCTCGTGATATCACGTGCTGTTCTTTTACCTTCTGAAGCTTGTGTTTTATGATTTAAAATATACTTTAATCACCTAAGGAAGGAATGGTACTTCATGTTATTTTCTGAGGCAAGGCAGCTCTGCAGAAATTATTTACTGAAATGTGTGAGAACCCTTTTGAAATGACTCGAATGGTTACTGTATTCTGTCCATTACTGGGAAATAAGTCCATGTATACTTCCTCTGGCTTAAAATAAATCACTGATGACATTTGTCGCAATGTGAATGTGGCATTATGATTCTTGCAGCATTCAACTGCAAGTAGCGAGCCAGCAATGGTATAGATTAGGGATATTATTATATACTATGCTGAGAAAAGCACATCTGTACAACTGTTGTGTCTTGGATATTAGTGCTAGGATTCGAACTATCTTTAATCTCATTTGACTTGTTCATCTTCCTTAAGGATCTCCATAAAGATGCACTGAGTATTCTTTTCAGTCCTTAGTTAGGGTTTGCATCACTGGTCATAAACCTGCTTAACAGACAAAGACTCTTTTCCCTTTGAAGTCACTTCCCCAGCTTTTCAAAAGGTCTGCAAGCCTGTTCCCCTAAAACAATTTGGAAAAGTTTGAAGTGGTGCCCCTTAAACCAGCAACAAAATAAAATTTTCTCTTCGCATTATTGAAAACCATGACAATCTTCTGAAGCAGTAACAGTTTAAGAGCTTTTAAAGAAATCTGTTCTGCTCTACGACCAGCTTTTAAGTTGACCCCATTATTTGGAAAATCAGAGGCTTGGAAACCCCTGAATGCTTGACATTCTTATCAAAGGAGTCAGCCTGACTTTTCACAGGACTCCTGGTTTACAGTATTTATTCAAGTCCTAATTTATTTAAAGATACTTTTGCAATTTCTGGTTGTTTTTTTTTTTCCTTGCATTAGATGATTTCTTAAATGTAATTCAGTAAACTACTGATATCGTTTATGAAGTGACACGTATGGATTTGTACTCTTCTATGTTTGAAGCCAAGTCCAAATTCTAAAAGGTCCGACAGTAGAACGTAATTGGTCTTTTCTGTGGGTTGTGATAAATATATATTTCTTTTAAAGTAGAAATTGGGCATGTATATCTCCTATGTTTTTTGCTCATATTGCTTATGAGCCTGGCATAGTAATGCAGTTGTTGTAAGCAGAAATTATACTGCAAGGACTTTGTCTGCAACTCCTAATGCTTCATTCAGACCTTGCTTTTAGTAAGTCCTTCAAATTCCAACATCTTATTTTTATTATCTCCACTACTGTGTTGCACATTGTCTGATTTCAGAAGTTTTAAGATCAGAGATTTTAATTAATATATGTAATATATAATTATATTAATTCCTTGCTAAGCTGTGCACGTATTTGTTAAATGTGATTTCTGAATATAGTGAAGTGAAAAACCCAGAACTCTAAAGCTTTGCTAGTACAGGTGGTTCACTTAAAAGAAACAAAACTAACAAAGCTTTACATTCATAAAGCTTCCTGCTGCCTTAAAGCTTAGGGTCAATGGGGAGAGGTAATTGGATCAAAAAGATTGAATTTGTTACTGTAATGGTTACTGTTACATTTTCCTCTAAACTGGTGTAAATTTGTGGATTACTTACCCGATGTTCTTTTATGAACCTCCTGAGGTGCCTGTCACATGTCTAGGTGAGGAAAGTTCAATAGAGCAAACTTTCTTTAAAAGTTTTGTGAGTTTTTGTCATCAGTCACATGAGAAATACGTAAAGGTCATTAAGTCTACCCTTATGCTTCTAATTTTTGGGAGTTTTTCCTTTGCTTCTAAACTCTGCTAGGTTACTAGTTACTAGGTTTGAGTGTGTTTTGCAAAACACTGTATGCGGCAGAATCAATAGCTTTTAGTAATTATTTATTAAGAGATTAGGGACAATTCAGCGAATTGCTCCAACGTGTTTACAGATTTTAAATGCTGATAACATAAATTTCTGTGTGTGTGTGCATGCACATATATATGTTTATTGTATATGTATATATCTAAGGAAAAATAGACTTATTTACTTTTCCAAACCTTGTGTTTATAGATACAAATTTTAAAAGCAACTGGAGAATAAACATGATTTTGAAATGTTAAACTCCATGAATTGGTATTTGGTTGTAGATTATGACCTTTTTTAAAAAAGCGATTTGAATATGGCAGATGCTTGGATGCTCTGGGGATTGTTGCAAATGGCCTGACTAATGATGTAAAGTGCTGACAATAAGCCTAGCCTCTGTGTATGCACCCACAGATCTGTGCTGCTTCTCTTTGTGTGCAAGCAAGGTCTTGATAGCTATTTGTTTAATTATGATAAGACAGAGACCTGCTATTAAGTCTCTATATGGACTAACTAATGATACTGTGATCTTCTTATCTTATAAAAAGTTACAGCCTCAAATACGATTTGAATGATGCCAAATGAAGTGGCTTGGCCCTATTACTACTCTCAGCCTTTGCAAATCTATCATCTTTTTTTGAAATTTAAAAAAAAAAAAAAGTTTTACTTTACTACTGCCTGTCTTCCTAGTTAGCATCTCACAGAAGTTATATCATTATTTATTGTGAAGCAGTTCCTGCAGTTTCAAAACTAGCCTAATCCTTTTTGAAACAAACTGATAGTGTTTCCGAAGAGACGTTCTTTAGAGTTGAAATGTTTCATAAGGTGCTATGAATGAAATGATTATATGGTAATACAGAAATAACATCCTTTCAATGAAATGCTAGCACTCTAAAAGAAGGTGATCTGCTTTCACGTGTGGGTGAAAATATAAAACTATTTAAAATGCTTAACATTTGCTTACCTCTTCTTTTGCCTTGTCCTGGAGAATACAATATTTTATTCATTCACATGTGCCACTTACACTATTTCTTTTTCTTCATGGTATCCATATATATTTGATTATACAGAGAATCTCAGAAAAGAAAGTTTTGTTTGCTTGCTCTTGTTGCAGGGAAACCTCTAATAGGAAGAGTGATAATAAATATTGGACCTGATGGTTTCGATTTTGCATGTTCATCTGAAATTCATAGTGATCGTTTTGCAAGCTCCACAACTTATATGGAACTCAAACATCAGGCTGAGGTTTTGCCACTGTTTCTGGCTTAAAATAAAACCAGTCAGTGGATGTTTCACTTCTTCATGGGGCACTCGCTGTGTAGGTGTATCCTCTCACTAGCCATAGTGATTGCTTGAGTTTACCTATGTGTGCTTTTGGAAGAGGTAGTAACTGAGTTAGGTCTCTTCCTCCACAATGAAGGTAAGGGTGAAAAGGAGAGACAGAGATGAAAGCACAAGTCTGTGTGCTCCAACATGTGCTAGTTTTTAACTACAAACATGGACTTGTGTTAAGTAAGGCTGAATTCATGTACTATACTTCTACTGTACTACATAGATATGAGTACAAAGCAAGCAATTGCAAGCAGTGCAATAGAAATGATTTGCAGGGAACATGAATTCCAAGAGCAAGAAAACAAAAGATGCTTCAGTGATTGAAAGTGGTGATTTTGGAAACAGATTGTAACCACAGCTCGTTTTTATTGTTTTTCCACTGCAGGTGATTTTGCAACTCCTCGAGCCATTTTGACAGGACATGACTATGAGATCACCTGTGCTACCATTTGTGCTGAACTTGGCTTAGTAATAAGTGGTTCAAAAGGTAAGGAAGCTGTTGTCCATTTCTTTCTGTTCAGAAAGCTGTAGTCCTAATGCAAAAAGGAAAATAGTTTTGGGTGACAGATTTGATTAACTTTATGGTGTTTTTATTTTTAACCTTGTTTTAGTTGCTACAGAATTTAAGTGAATTTAAAACCTCTTTTGTAAACATATTAGAACTGTAAGTTACTCAGACATCTACAAGAGGCAACCACATCAGTTTTCCTATTCTAGCATACTGATTACATTTATTTTTGTTTGCTTATTCAGTGTAATTGCATATAGCATACAGTTGGATCCAGCTCTTGCCTGTCAGGAAAGTGAAAAATGCATTATTGTAGTTGGCTTTCTTTTTCTTGTGGATAAAGAAAAGCAAAAGTTAGATTCAACGGAAAGAGAATGCACTGTCTTCTATGTTAGATGAAGCACTAAAATATGTATAAACAACCAAGCAAAATTTGTAGTAATTCTTCTCAATACAAAGTTCTTATTTTTTAATTTGAAATTTCTTAGAATTAGGATCTTTCTGCTTTAGTACTTACTGAAGATCTTACTTTGAGACATCTTTTCAGAGCAAGTTGTCTGTACTTCTGTGTGCATTGTATAAGCTGCTGTTTTATGCATATGAACACTTGTGGCCTAAAAGCAAATTGGTTATTTTTTCTGAACGTATTAATGAGATATATTTAGTGAATTATATATGGGTTAAAATCAAAGTACAAGACAGTATGCTTTTAGCATGAGTACGTATAAATGTTTATTACCCTTAGCTTCATGTTCTGAAGTCTTGTATTAGGATTCATTGCTACCAAATTTAAAAGGAAATCCGCAAAGCAAAATCTTTCTTCTAAAATACTTTAACACAAAGCTCTTTAATGGATAAACTACTCATTGTACTCTGGCACTCTTACAGTCATAGGCTTTCCGCTTAGACATGGTACAGTTCATTAGAATTTATTATCACAGAATCAGAAAATCATAGGGATCAGAAGAGACCTGTGGAGATCATCAAGTCCAAGCCCCCAAATATGTGTTATATATAATTATATACATAAATGTATACAGTACCATATTTTATATATATACATACACATAAATACGGATTACTATTGTGTATATATATACATATATATTATATTCCTGATTAACTAATTAGAAACCATTCTTATTTTTTAGTACACAATGATTAAGTGAGCGTGTGAATCAATATCTCAAGTTTTTATTTCTCACAGAAGGACCATGTCTCATACATTCTATGAATGGAGATTTGCTAAGGACGTTAAAAGGTCCTGAAACGCTAGAAGGTCCTGAAAATTGCCTGAGACCAAAACTTATTCAAGCTTCAAGGGAAGGCCAATGTGTCATATATTATGAAAATGGCCTTTTTTGTGTATTCAGTGTGAATGGGAGACTTCAAGCCACTATGGAAACAGATGACAAGATCAAGGTAAGTGTATTCAAATGTATTCAAAGAACTTTCAGTTCCAGTATCAGAAAAAATTGTCTACTTTGGAGTTGTGTGGAGCTTCTTCTGTAGCCAGACCATAAAAGTATATAGTATTACACCATAATAATGGCATTCATAGTTAAGGGGAGAAAATGCTCCTAATGCACTATTTTTATTTTAAAATATCTCTGTTCTTATAGTAAGAAATAGCCTGTAGGTGATTCCTTAAATGGAATAATACAAATACTTCTAATTGCTGGTCTACTCAAGTCGGAGTAGTATTTCTTTAGTTTTGAGTCTAAAGGCAGGAGGTTGTTGGATAGTCTGTTTTCAAAGTTGTTGTTGTTTTTGTTGGTTTTTTTTACATCTCTGTCTACATTCCTTCGTCTCAGTTTGAGAGAGCGTACTGTGCTGAGCTGCAGGAAATTTATAGACATATGTCTGTATTTCAGCTCTTTAGCCCTTAAAAGTGTCTTTGACATTTGCGGAGCAGGCAGCTAGGTTCAAGACATGGAACAAGTCCAAAACTATGCAGGGGGTATTTTATGTGTATGATGTTATGGGCATTATTTGCTAATACAAAATGTAGGTCTTTTGAAAGTTCCTGTGACATGGTACCTATGAAGCAGAGCAGAACCTGGCAGGTGTCCTGCAGTGAAGCAGAAGTATCAAAAGAGTATTTAACTTATTCACACTTTTTTCCTTGAATGAGAACAAAAGGGTATGGAAAGGAAGAGAAGGAAAGGAAATGAAAAAGAAAAAAATCAATAAGCATTTTCATATTTAGTGGAAATGTAACAAAGACATGAAGGAATACCACATTGCAGGGTCAGCATTCAGGCTACCTGAATTATCTGAAGTTATGGTTTGTATGCCAGTAGTTGTGATCTGAAGGGCAGGGTCACTCACAGAACGGCTGAAGTGGAAAAGGCCCACCATCAGGCTCAGCCCTGGTTCCAGCAGTGCAACCCAGAGTAGCTGCCCAGGCTCATGACCATGTGGCTTTGGGAGATCTCCAGGGGGAAGACTCCCACAGTCCCTCAGCCAACGAACATTTTTGTTCATGTAGCACTACTGTGCCTCCAACCTAGTTTACAAAATCTGATGGAATAGTCCAGCAACTCAGCTGCTGGGATTTCTAGTATTGCCCTCAAAAAGGTCCCTCATCCTTTATTTATGTTAGTTTCAGGAAGAAAACGCCTCTTGTATTGTATTCCACTTAAAACCTTCTAAAATTCTGTTGTATACTATATTCAGTTAATCCAACAACGCTGTGTTTTTAAAATGTCAGGTAGAGTGGTGCTTGTATAAGCAGAAATAAATCTCTGCGTAGGTTTCTTTTCCACAGTGAGAGGCCTGCAGTAGGTGAGGGGGTGTACAATTTTTGAATGCTGTGGCAGCCACAAGTGCAGATGTGAGGCTAGGGAAATGAAGTAGGAATGTGTGTATTTTTGCCCCAGGCCATTTCTCCAAATTAATGTCAATTCTTGCTTCAATTTTTAATCTTTATTCCTTTCTCTGCAATTGCACCTTTGGCTGTTCTTGTACAAACGCTTTTGAAATTGTAAGCCTACTCTTCACCTTAGTTCTTCTATAAAGCAAGTACATATCACAGTGTTTTCTCTTTTTACAATAGCATTGTTGATAATCTGCCACTTTCAGTTGTGATTATGTTGTCAGTGAGGGAAGGAAATCTGTAAAATATCTCAGAATCCCTTGCTGCCTAAAACAATTTCTGTAGTGTTTTGGTCAGTACCCACAGCTTTGGGAATGTTGCTGGAGGCAATGGAAGTTCTGCTCTCTGTTGGCCAGAGTTACATATGTACAATGTGTTGTTTTTGTTTTGTTTTGTTTTCTCTCTCTCCCAGTGGTCCCAATTGGGCTTTATACTCGATCTAAATATAACGATCTAAAGCCTTTTTTTCCCAATGCTTCTGCACTGTATCTTGTTAGAAGGCAAGTGGCAACAGCATAATTAAAGTGGGGGCATTTAAAATGAATAGTCCCTAAACATGGGCTGCAATTAAACACTATTTTTTCTTTTTTTTTTTTTCTTTCTCAAAAAAGATAGAAAAGGGAAGGAGAAGGTCACCAGTGTTGAATCTGTAAAGTAAAAATTCATATTTATATCTGCCTATGTCATTGTGGTCTTGCATTTCAGAATGTTATTGACTAAATAGCAGTTTTCAATAAAGATGTTGGAACAACATTCTAATTTTCTCATGTTTCTGTGCCAGGAAACTGCTAGAAAAATTTCAGATGCTCTGGGGAAATTCAGTCTAATCAATGCCTTCCACCTGTTTTTGTTTTAAATACTGTATTGCTCAGTGGAGCTTAGGCATATCGCAGTACATCTACCATGTAATGTTTAGATATCTTAATGAATAACTTAACTCTAAATAGTCTGCTTGTTCTGAAGGGTAAAGTTATTTTACCTTAAACAAAGGCTGTGTGCTGTTTCACCCAGAGGAACCAATTTATTTTCTTTTCCCGAGTCTGTTTTGAAATGTGGAAGTGCCCACAAGACTTCTGCTGCTGTATGCCAGTGCTGTCACTGTGTCAGCTCTGCCTTTTCACAAAACACTGCCTTTCAAAAAATCTGATATGTTAAAGGATTTGTGCAAAGTTTTGAGACTTTCCAAGGAAATTTAAGTGAGAAATGCTGCTTTTAGAACATTGCTGAGATTGTGTGCTTTGGGGATTATTTGAGAGCCTGAACCTCGTGTTGTGAGAGTGATTAGTTGCAGAGGCGTTTCAGTTTCATACCTAGCAGAACCCCAGTTAAACGGCGCTAGGGAAAAGCAGAACAGTAAAATTGATTCATGCTTTCTTCTATGCCAGTTGGAGTACTTGGGAGTAAAAGCATCCTTTCGTTTGTTAAATCTTGAAGGGCATGCCATGAAACTGAAATGTTGACAGGGTGACCTTTTTCTTTCATTCATTCCTTCATTTATATATATACTGAGGCTGGCAAGTGGCTGAGATATTTATTAATAAACAATAAAAACAAATAATTCAACATCTTGTCTTCCTGACAAGCCAATGACTTAGTAAAATTGCATAGGTATTAGTAAAGGTTCAAAGCCTATACTTTATTTAATCAAAAGATCACAGGAAACCACTGCATTATACAGGTAGTGGAAGAGTTAAAGATTAATGGCTTTAATTTGCCTTTTAATATAGCATTTCTTCAGTAAAAGCCTCAAGTATAAAATTCAAGTGAACCATGACCAGAAGGTTAATGGATTTTCATCAGCTGAATTTTATAAGTGTAGCAAATAATTATTTGTCATGGTCTTCATTTCAGTTTGAAAATACCCTTAGGAGATTGCCATTGCTATAAAGAAAAGCCCACTCTATATTGATTTTTTCCTTCTAATGAATAATCTTTTCAATAATTGCGTGTGATATGCTGGATCTCATGATCATCTACTCAGTGCATACAAGTTCTAGATAATTTTCACTGTCTTATCCCAAGTTTGTTTTCTACACCTTTCTCACTGAGTTGTTATACTCTTGTTAGAGTGTCTCTAAATGAATTTTCAAGCTTCTCAGGGCTATGCTTTGGGAGGTGCTTCGCACACTTTTGTATGCTGGTAGAAATAATCACAGAAATAATTTGTGGTAGGAACTTTTGTTTTTGTGGGAGAAGGTTCCACTTACACTACTGAGCTCTCATCTGCATTAGCAATCAGTTTTTTCATAGGTAGATACGGTTAAATAAAAACCATATTCTGCTTTACTGTTTCTACGTGTGTGTGTATGTGTTGTCACTTTAATCCAAAACACAGATGGAATAGGTTTATCATCTGCTCATTTCAGTGTTTTCCCTGTGTTTTGTTTACAGTGTATGTTGCTATTTCAATTACATTCATCTTAAAAGTTATTGTGTGAATAACATCTTAGCAGTGTGATTCATTGTGATTAGTTGGGAATTGAGTGAACACTCAAAACTGATGATATAAAGTTACCTAGAGAAACTCTATTTTAGTCTAAGTGTTGTACATGATGTAATTCTTAAAGGACGCATTCAGCAACATAGTAATGGAATACAGCAGTACCAAAAATACAGATAGGCACTGTGTCTGACTTCAGTTATTGCTGTTCGTGAAGCAGTATCTTGCATTGACTGTTTATTATGATTTCTAAGCTTGTCAGCAGTCAGTATAAACACTTTAATGTTGCATGAATGTAACTTTTTTTTGTGATTTAATTTCTCCCATGTTTGTAGTATGGGCATTATATATCCTGTATATTAAAAATGCCAACAACTTCCTCTTCCTGAGGAATTAAAAATCACAGTCTAAGCTTTGCCTTATGAAAAAGGTTGAAGCAGCAGAGGTTGCAAATATCAATGTACTTATTTCACCATAGAGGGATGTGTTTTCAAGACCCTGACTTAAATTCTTTTTCTATTTCCTACGTTTGAACTTCTGAGCTGGAACTTTGTTTTTGCCATCTTCAGGCATTTTGTTGCATTCTACTGACAGTGATTCAGTACAAGTTGACCAATTTGTAGTATGTTTTTATACAGATAGGTTTGTTTAGAATTTCAGAGCTTACGTTGTTCTGTTGAAAAGTTTTGTGGCTCTCTGCTTTGTATCAAAGAAGTTGAAATTTATCCAGGATTAGTTCTGGTATGAAGGACTTGTGTTTTTTTGAAAAGCTGCCCAATCTTGGGCAATTCACACATCTATGAAAAGTCTCAGGAGGTAATGCATAGCATATGCATTTGGTACTAAACACATGCAGTTCAGCAATGCACGAGATGCAAATTTTTCCCTGCAACGATCAACCTTAACAGTAAGCTGCACAAAATTTCCATAATAAAAAATGAGGTGAAGTGAGCCTGAATGGGGATAGAAAAAGGAGGGAAAGTGGAGAAGAAAGGAATCGAGGATAGAACCGAGGGCAGAATGAAAAAATGTTTGCAGGAAGAAAATGAACAGAGAATTAGAGGTGAGAAAGTAGCAACTTATCAGAGAACTGGCAGAAGGCAAGAAGTAGCAGAAAACAGTGAATAGAAAATATGAATTGGAAGTAGGCGCAATGGAGTCAAGAAATTGGTAGGGTCAGGTGTAGTAGGGCTGAATTTAACATGGACCTGGTCCATATCAATATGGTCCATAAACAGATACTAAGAGGAATGGACAGAGATGTACTTTTTGAAATTCCTGATCAGTGATTGTGGGTGCCAGGGAGCACAAGGTGAAGGGAATATAGAGTTACCAGCATGTAGCCCACAGTACTGAGGTAGATGGATCATAATCTGTCTGACCTCACAGGATGTGTTTTATTTTAATAGAAGTTCAAGATAATCCTTTTAATATTTTTGATTTCTCTAAACTGGCAAAATTCCTTTTGAAGCAATATTTGTCATGCTTTGCAGTCATCTTGATATCAGATAGCATTGTGGTCAGTGACACAGTGGTCACATAAGTGAGGAAAGTTATTTTCCCTCCAGGTATTCAGTATTCATCTCTATTTTTCCAGTAGCATTTAAGGAGCATTGAAGCAGATCAGAAACTTGTTTTAAAATGTCTTAGCTGTACAAACTATGTCCGATCTTTTAGTATGATCTGGATCCCAAACAAAGTTTTCAGTTTTTTAGTTTTGCCATCAATGCTTAGGTCCTTGCAAAATCAAAGTATAAACCAGTGAGTTTGTCATCATCAGGACATATGGAGACACAGTCTCCATTATCAAGGGCAAATCACTATCCTCCTAATTCAGAGCAGGAATCTAACAATGCCAGTCAAAAAGAGTTCTTGTAATTTTTATACCATTTCAGTTCCCTCCATCGTTCAGCCCTTTGCCAGTGAGGGCAGCATCTACTTGGACTAGTATTAAAGGCACTTGGGGGAACATCAGATACCAGTGCTGCTGAATCTTGTACATGTAGTTAATTAGAAGAGTAAATTTCCTTAGTTGAGCTCGTATTAAATCTTCGGAATATGGAATAAATCACAGGTACAGTAAAACTTAACTAGGGCTGTCTAGAACAATAACATCTTGTTTCCCAAAAGCTTGTTTTGGTATCAAATCTCCTTAGACTTTCAGCTGCCAATATGAAAACTTTTATGAAATGTAAGAGGAGGAATAAAAAATCTTTACCTAACAAATATCCATGTTTTTTTCCCTTAGGCAATTCAGCTGAGTAGAGATGGACAGTATCTGCTTACGGGTGGAGACAATGGAGTTGTCATGATATGGCAGATGTGGGACCTGAAGAAGCTTTTTGCTTACCCAGGCTGTGACGCTGGAATCCGATCCATGGCCCTGTCATATGACCAAAGGTTAGAGCAAAGTCTGATCTTTGCAAGAATTTCAGAGATCGCATTTTTGCTGTCAAATTGCGTATTTTTTTGCTTCTCATTTTTTGTGTATCTCAGGTCCTGATGATTATATTGACAATTCTGTACTTTCATCAGTTTCTTTCTAGAGTGCCATATGTAGGGCAGGTAATCTTTTTGAGGATTTCAGCTCTTGCTGAGAATGAAGAAGGATTCAAGAAAGGCAGACTTGATAAACAGGTTGGAGTATTGGCCTGTGCTTGTATGGTATGGGTCAGTTGACAGTGGAAGGTAACATATGTGCTTTTTATATTTCTTCTTGCACTTATTATACTAATCACATTCCTAATTCCAGATATTCTTGTTAAAAAATAGAATAGTTAGAAGAGTTGCACAGTAAGATTCCTACTACTCATCCACAGTTTGGTAAATACTAATTTTCATTTCCAGAAAAGTGATTTTACCTATATAAATCACGACCCTCCTCAAAGATTCCTTCTATTGAAGACGATCAAATTAGGTTTTAACTGTGTTTTTACACTGCATTTGCCAATGCTGCTATACTTAAAAGCTGTTGTTTTTATTACAAAAGTACTCCTTGTTACAGGACGTTTTTTTAATTTCATTTGTACACTTCTAGCTGATGGGTTGAGATTTGTGTTGTCTCTAGTTTGTTTGCTTACTGGAGTTTCTGTTTGCTTTTCAGGGAGGCTTGATCTAAATCATTTAGGAATGTCCACATTATGCAGTACAGCATATAGATGAGACTCTTAACCTTTCACTGAAGTGGAAGTCCATACTGAATGAAATATCTGTAGTGAATATTTGAACATTTTTTTGCTGGACTGTATTCCTAACACATAATGTAAAATGAACTCTGAAAAAACACAAGCCAGCAGAATCTGTGGGCTTCAGTTAAACATTCAACAAGTTCTTGTTAAGCATAATTAGAAACTATAAGCAGTTCCAAAAAAAAAAAAAAAAAAAAAAAAAAAAAGCTGTTCCATTCAAAATGAAGTGCTGATAAGATAAAAGTATATAAAAAGCTTGACATAAGGTGTTGAATTTTAGACTCCTGAAAACAGTATACAGTTTTGCAGTTAGAGAATTTGTAAGCTGTAATATGAATGGCATGGTATCATCATATTTGCATGTCAATAAATTGAAATTTAATGTGAGCATGTATACGTTTACCCAATTGTTTTGGGTTTGAAGACAAAGAAACACAGAAGAGGGTTTAAATTCTTTGGTGTGCATGAATATAGAATGCATATGTTTGATAGGTGTAGCATGTAAGAAAAGTTTTAATCTAATACATAAACAAAAAGGTTCTACTGAAATGAAATAGTGACATTATCAAAATGCAGGGTTTTGTTGATCTCCTATTTCATCTTTGTTGTGAAGGAAAAATTGCAGCTTTTCAATCTGATATTTCCTTTTCATTCAGAGGATTTTTTCTTCCAAAATGCCAGAGTTTTATGTGTCATCACACCCTTGACTTTCATAACACTTAAGTATGAAACAGTGGAAATGATGATACAGAAGCTCTTTTCATTGCCAGCTCTGTCAGAGTTGTGGCTTTTCAAATAGATGTAAACGATCTCTAGTAGAAGAGTAATGTTCGTTATTTATAAAGTATGATTACCTTAGTGGGAGAGTGATTTCATGAATGTTCAAAACCTCCAGAGCCTTCAAATTGCTTTCTAACTTGAACATTTACATGTCCAGCTGAAGGCCTGTGCCCGCATCCAGTTCCTTCATGGATTAAATGGGGAAGGCTAGACTGAACGAAATGTGTTTCCCAGCCCTTCTGCACTTTGCTCCTTCACCACTACTTCATCCTACTCCCATACTCCCCAGAAAGGCAAATAAGCAAGCCAGACAATAATCTCAAGAGGCCTTGCAGGACAGTGGCACTGGTAAACAATCCTGTTGTATGACTTTTGAGTAAATGGTGGCTTCAGGTCGCTCGTACAAACTGTTGCATGGTGTTTTGTAAGCTCTGAGATCCATAAATCTTCTGTCAGTGTCTGTGCAGATGTTAGTGTTAGCTAATTTCAGCCTGCTGAAGTTCTTGGAAAGCCCAGCTTTTCTGCCTGGTAAGCCCTTCGAGCTCCAGCTCCCTTCCTGTACCTGTCTTGGTGTGATCTGTAACTCAGAACCTGATCACATGTTGGTTCGCTGACTGACATGGTTTTGTGCTTTCCTCAGGTGCATACTGACCGGGATGGCATCGGGGAGCATAGTGGTTTTCTACAATGACTTCAATCGTTGGCATCATGAATATCAAACCAGATACTGATCTTCGTGGAGACCACAGTTAGCACTGATGTGGGTGGCTGTTGTCAGAATGAGACTGACCATAGCACGCCTCCCTTGGTGTCCTGTCACAGCGTGGCTCCTTATAAATAGCTATATCCTATCTGAATGTAACTTAAATTTGCTGGGAGAAGCAACCTATTTTTTAAAGTTAATCGCTATTTTTGTAGACTTTGCTTGACTTTTTGGGTGAAGCAGAAAAATGGCTGCTGGGTTCTGTAGTTAAAAATCTATATTTTTAGTCATAATGAGAAGTCTATTTTGATCCCAGTATGAAAAAGAAACTTAAAGTCAGTTAAAACTTATGCTCTAGGTGTGTCGTGAAGAAACAGATTTTTCCACCTGAAGCTTTATCTATAACTTTGAAGAATATATGATTTTAACATAATGGAAATGAATTACGTTTGGGGAGTTTTAATCTGTACTATCGATACTATACTTTGTCTTGTACTTTTCCAGATGATTGTACTACATCAGCACTGACATTTCTGAAAATCAGAAGTAATATTTAAATTATGGTTAACGTAACGTTAAACTTTGCAAATGGTTTCCATCAATGTTAATATTCAGGCATGTTCCTAGGCCTAGACAATTAGTTCTTTTTTAGTCGTATGTTAATGTGCAGTTAAGAGAGCAACGGAGTTTGTGTTGCATTGAGTGTGAATCCTTCCAGTTTTCACCTGACATCTCCTTCAAAGCACACCAAAATGTAGATTGTTCCTCAAAATCAGGAAGGCTATTTGAAAGCCTTAAGCTCAAATCAGAAACCTGCAGAAGCAGGGTTTATTTTGTGTGTGTTTTTGTTATTGTTTTTTAAATAGGTGCATTTACCAAAGCACACTTCTGCTGTCTGACTGTGAAAGCACTAGAAAGGCAAATGTTTGCTGGTGCACAGCCTCTCTACAGCAGCAGAAGCACTAGACTTGCAGGTTGCTTTCTTGTTTGTCCAGAACTGACCCCTGCAATACTGTAGCACACACCTTGTTCCTTTTCTGTATATGGCAGGAACATCTTTTATATTTTGCTATCACCAAAACTAGTCAGGTCCTGTCCAATCTTGTGAAATTCTCTCTTTCTTTTAGGAAATGAAAAATAATTTATATTAAGGAACAATAAGTTATTTTGGTGTTGCACAAGTCTACTTTTCTACAAGTTTGCTGTGCAGAACTCTGTGAAAATATTTGTGAAAAGAACTGTTATTGTTTTGTAAGTCTGTATTGCATAAAAATATCTTATTTGTATGTTGTGATCTATCAGTTGAAATTTACATTCCCTATCTATATTGATACCTACATTTCTCTAGCTGCCTACTACAGCAATTCCTGTTTTTCTAAGCATTTAGCTACTATCTCTTTAAGTAAAGATTTGGAATGAGAAAATTCATTTTGAGTGAAGAAATTAAATAAAATTGCATTTGTAATTGAGAGCTTCATTGGAATGTATTGTGTTCTTGTGGCTCAATGTTTGTTCACAAGAGAGAAAACAGGTGCTGTGGCTGACACATTTAAAAGTACTTCTGCTGTTTATGCCAAGGTTATTAAGTTTTCTGTGTTCTGCATTTTTAAACTGATATGGTTGTAGTGGTATCACTAAAGTTACTTTTATATGTTTTGTGTAGCAGGATGATCTAATTAAGCAAAGACTGTAGTTATGTCTGTGACAAGTAACATCTGTGATAAGTACCTGCTGTCTATCAAGCAGTAAGATTTGTTGCAAAAAAACAGTACTGCATGATTCCTTAAGTTCAGCAACTTGAATTACTTCTTTACCTGAAGATTATGAGAGGAAATTGAAATGAAATTTGAATTTTTCTCAAGTGGGTTTAGTATACCAAGTTGAAGCAAAAAAAGGAAATGTTAAAATGTTCATGTGGCCAGATGTTATTTTGTCAAGTGCAAATACTGAAAATGTTGTCTATAATCTTCTTCTGACCAAGGAAACATTTAGTTATTGATAGAAGTGACAGTCTGTGATCTTAGAGCCAAAATGTGGCGTGGCAAGCTGGTTGGTAAGCATGGCAGTGAACACCCATGTGAGCTTGATTGTAGTCTAAAAGGCTCCATTGGTCATTAATTGCCTTTCCAAAGTGCAAAGGTAACTGCATCTGTGTCGGCTCTGGTGCCATCCTGAGCTGAATCCAATTGGTGGGTGCATAATGGTGGCAGCTGTGCCATAGCAGAAAGTACTCCTCTGGGAAGCAGAATGTGTTCCTTTGCAGCATGACATTTTGCACATTACAAATGCTGTGGGTGTCCTGGAAATCTTCACCTTCATCTCCAGGAGTGAGGCTGAGAAGACCTTCCGTGTCTGGGCTGCTTGGCTGGAGGCAACAGCGAGCAGAAGTCTCTCGTCCCATGGTAAGCACACACCTCAAGCACAGTATTTGGTGGTGAGACTCCTAACTGGGATGTCAGTTCTGCTTGTGCTAGTCCATGTCATGCTGGGGTGGAAAAAAGGGTTAATTTTGCAGCTATCAGGTTTCTCATCAGAGCAGCACCTGTGTCAGGTTCATGCCTGCACAGGGAGGCATGAGCAGGTGCCAGTCATCAACCTGCATCTAAGCTGGCTGTTATTTGCAGAATGTTCTGGAAGAAGGAGTAGGGTAGAAAAGCTCTTCTTCTTCCAGTTCTTTATTTTTTCAAAATGTAGAGGGAACATTTATGAGCGGAGCTTTTTTACCTGGCAGTCTGGGCCTCCTTTTGTTCCGGTGAGTTCAAATGTTTTTTGTTTTTTGTTTTTTTAACTGGAGCTTATGGCTGGTGTTCTGGGAAGCAGCACTTACTGTTGCTGGGAGTTCGGTTTGTGGGGAAATATTGAGCTCAGGTAGCTTGAAATGAGTTGTAGGCATGTGGAAATGGCTGATGTGTGCTGTACAGGATCTGATGAGAGATGATGTGCAAACTGAAGTTCTGTTTCAAGATGTTTTAGAGATCCTTTACTCCTGTGGTGCTGCTAATGTGTGTGGTCAGGCTGGGCATTTTTAAGCAACAGTGGAGTCTCTTCAGTTGTTACAGAGAGAACAAAAGCAATAAAAACCTTGTGTGTTTTATAGAGGGCTGGCGATATGGAACAAAAATTGTTTTTCTTTTCTTGTACTAGCAACATGAAATCCAAAACCAGGACTTGTGTGGGAAATGATTTTTATTGCAACCTCAGTGAGGACATAACTGCTATTAGATATATTGAGTAAGAATAGGCTAGCTATGGTGTCTGTCTGAATTATAGCTTTTCTGTTTTACGCGCCAAGTTTCATTTTCATCAACTTGTGAGTGATGAGTGCTGCTGCTAGGGCACGTCCTACATTTAAAATAGTTCAAAAGGAATAGAAGATGAATGTGTTGTTTCTAAAAAGCTTACTGCATCCTAGCAAAACAAAAGCAGAGATGAGCTTTTCCGTGTGTGTGTTGCTGTAAACTATTGCGAGCTTTCCTGGATGGGGTTAGGACAGTTGTGTAGTCATGTGAGATTTCACAACTTTGTAGAAGCCGTGGGAAATAATTCTCTTGTAAATGAATTGTGATGCTATTAGGAACCGTATTATTGAAATGCAGAGTGACCTTTATATTTAGCAAAATTTGAAATCAGACACAAACTCATACATGAGCTATGTCATGTACTCAGCTAACAGAAGACATCTAGTTAAGTGCTCTGGAGGTTGTGCTGTATGAACTGCATAGGAAAAAAAATGCATTGCTATTTACTAAGTGGTAAGAGTTAGATGATCATTTCTGTTTTCTTCAAGTTATGAATTTTTCTTAGGCTGTTACTTCATTCAGTATGCACTGTAAGTTCTGAGCTGCAAAACCATGAAATACAACTAATACAGCTGAGTCTGTTTGTGTATTTAGAACATGTTGTGTCCAGCAATGGATTTGCAGATTGCAGGGTTTTTTTCTGCTTTTTATTGTTTATCATCCTATGTGCTAGAAATCTGTATTTGAGCAAGCCCTGCTAGCTGCAAAAACAAAATGTGGCTGTTGTAGACAGCACATAGAACCATAGAGCTGGTGTCTTTTTAAGCAGTATTTTTAAACTGTGTTTAAACGTTTGAGTGTTTAAGCACACTAACCCTCTGGCAAATATAAATCTGGGGAGAAGGGAATAGTTGCTGGTGCTTTCTGGCAAGGCTTTGCTTCTCTGCAAGCTGCATTTTGCATGCTTCTCTTTTGTTACCATTTCCAAATATGACAAAGGAATAAAAATCCAGTGTCATTTGGAAAGAAATAAATCAGAAGGAACAGTTGAAGAAAAAACTTGGTGGATGGTTGCATGGCAGCTTTCTTCTTCAGGCCCTGCCCCTATATGTTTTTACAATGCTAATTTAGTCTAACAATAATAATAAAAGACTAACTCACAAAGGATCACCTTCCTGCTGATGGAAGTGCTGGAAGGGCACTAAAAGGCAGCCCTTGCCCCAAAGCAGTTGTGCAGGTGTAGCTGTTAAGTCCCAACCCAGCAGTGCCCTCAGGCATTCACAAAGGGCATTGCCACACTCTCTTCTGCCTGTATTGGTTTTCACTCTTCATTTGTGCACTTAGTAATGACAAGTGCTTTCGATAGCTGAGTGTGACTTTTTGTCCTTTCTTTTGTCTGTTTTTAAAGGCCAGATAGATACCACAGTGAATAGAAGCAATTTATCACTTCCCTAATTGTGCTTAACACTTGCATGTGGAAAGTGATGTCAGGAGGAGTGTTGGATTACCTTGCTGTATTCAGTCTTATAAAAAAATCAGTGTCAGGATAGTTCTGTGCATTTCTCTTGCTTTCCAGTTGCCATTTGAATGTAGGTTGAAACAAATCCATGTAAATACACTGCTCCGTTTTTCAAACTGCTATAACCAAAGATAATTGATAAACAGAATCATAGAATCCTTAGAGTTGGAAGTGACCTTTAAAGGCCATCTATGGCCCTGCAATGAACAGGGACACCACAGCTAGATAGGGTTGCTGAAAGCTCCATCCAGCCTGGTCTTGAATGTCTCCATGGATGGGCAGTGCAACCTACCTGTTCCAGTGCACTAAGAGCTACAGCTCCAACAAGCACCAAGTACCTTGAATGTGCTTGCAACTCAGTTGGTAGCAAACATAACTCTGCATTCTTATAATCCTTTCCCTGTATTCCCATTGGACCTTGCTTATTTCTCTCTTCTGCCACTTGATGGTGTATTGCTTCAGGATATTGGATAGTAAGTTTATTTCTGTATAATACCACTTGGATAGGAGAAAGGAGAATATGCTATCACAAGGCTGGCCTACTGGAGAAGACAGATACTGTTTTCATAGTGCAGGAGAGCCATCAGAACATCCTAGTCACATGAGAATGGGAGAAGGAATTTTGCTGTTCTGTATCTCCTACCTTTAAATAGATATGATTATTTCTTTTTACTGTCGAACTTCAGCATATATTGGTAGTATCCGTAACAATGTTCATTTTACTTCTTTGTTCTAGAGCTGCATTTTTTCCAGCTCTTTTCAGGTGTTAAAATGTCAGCATAACTTTTCTTATATATTTTCTTGTGTTCTGCAGAGATGGCATTGCCAAGTTATGGTGGTTTGGGTTTTTTTTTCCTTTTTTTTTTTCCTGCATATGTAAATGAAAGCTAATCATTAGTTCCTTTATTTTGCAACAACTTGTCATTGATGGTATTCTGCAGGAATAAACACTTCTGTATGTTCAACTGTTAAAGAGTAATCAAAGTATTTCTATAACAAACACAGAAATATTCATGGCATCCTCACAGGGAGTATGCAGTTGTTAGACAATCGCTCTTGGAATTCTAATGAGCAGGAAAGAAAAAATGGGAATAAGGTGTCGGAAGAAATGTCTTTCTGGTATCTTGTATATATAATTAACTTAGGTTTTAAAAATTATATATTTATATATATGTATTTAATTTGAGATCAAGATGCCCTAAAATGTGTTAAATTTCAGTCATTGCTTTTTTCTTAGCTTCTTACGTATTTAGTGAAATTGG